>NW_009629506.1:0-38898 GCF_000690535.1 Cariama cristata
CGCCCCACCTGTGACAGAGCTGTTAGCCGTTACCGACCGCCGTTCACGGTGGGTGCCGGGGTCTCAAAACTTGCAAGTTCCCCCAACGTTAGCAGCCAGGGGTAGGAGCAAAATGTAATTACTGAGAGGAAGATGGTTTACCTCAGCAGGTACCAGCTCCCTGCAGCCTGCTTGCGTGATGGCCAACACATGCTGAGGCTGGAGATACCATGGCCGCCTTCAAGGAGTTTGAAGGCATGAAAGGCCGTCAAGGTCCCCTTGAGGGGGTACAGGGAAGAGTCATCGGGGTGTTCATAGCTTTGCAGGCACAAATAAACCAAAAACAAACAAAGCAGGCATCGTTTGTTCTATTTGTTCTGCTGCTTACTTGTTTTCATTTTATAAACCTGGTCTTTCTAAAGCCTCCAGCAGCACTGGTTATCGGCCTTGAACAGAGAACTGGAGCCATGTTATCCATTTGGAAATACAGGGAGGAAAAATGTAATTTCCTGAACTATAGCTTGGCTGAAATACCAACGTTAACGCCCTTCAAAGGCAGAAAAGTGCCATGAGTTATTTAATTGTTACGGTTGCTGAGAGAGAGCCTCATCTTTTGTTTGATAGGACTGGAAGTACAGCAGCAAACCCTGGCATCAGTAATGTGTGCAGAAACAGTATATGTTATTTCTGAAGAGTGAAATTTGAACTTGGACTGGAATCAATGCTAGATTCTGCTTTATGTGCAGTTTTTCATTAAATTAACTGTACAAGAAATTTACTGATTTCTAGCCTGATACTAAAGTTCAGTTGTAAAGTCACTGTTCATGATACAAAGTTGTCCATGTATCGAAGTTTAAGAAATGAAGTTTCTACAAATTGATTTTAACAGGCCCTTTGAAATGAGTTTTTTAAGTTGAAATGCAGAAGATACTTCTACTATACATTTATCATCGTAATAAATGTATGCATCAAAATGTGGGACCAGACGAATAACATTATGCAGGAAACCAATTCCCTGTTTTCTATAAGTCAAGAAAAATACCTGGATCATCATGACCCTGATCGTGACGACATTTAAACATCAAGACATTCAGCATTTATGTGCAGAATTATTAATTAAGATTACCTCATATAATGGAAAAAACCAGCATTTAGCATGTTAATGATTTTTGGTCAAATACTTAAGCCCAAAACCAAAAAGTAGTTCTAAAGGCAGATACACGCAATACATTCCTACTAATCTGTCATGGTGAACAAAACCTAGAAACTATAGATGAAGAAAGTCAACATTAGAAATTCTGAAGTGCTAACCTAATAAATTACTTGTCATCTCCATAAAAACATAAATTCTGTAAATCTAAAGCAAGGGTGCGTATTTCACAGTATGCACATTTTTTAGTATGATTGCAAATAACAAAGGCTCAATGTCATTGATTAAATAATTGCATAGCAATGGCTTTTAGCATTCTTTTCAGCTATGTTATGGATCATCATCTGACAACATCTCTTCAGCTATTTGCAGGGCAGAGAAGTCTTTATGTTTAGCAATCACAGCAAAATTTTTCAGTTTCTTTGCTTCTTTGATCAAAACAATCAGTGTAGCGGTATGTTAGAAGCACAGAGTTTTCATTAACTATGAAAAAAAAGAAGATCCGACACTGCCTTTCGCCCCGGATGTGATGGCATGGTCCTGTGGATGCACAGACCAGGGGCCCTTGGCAAAGGTGGAAACGGGGACTGTCCATTGCCGCTACGTTCTGTAAATATTAAGATGATTTACTGAAGCAAACTGGGGTTCACTACAGCCTTTCAAACAAGGAGGTCCAGAATAACCTTCCCTGCATGCCTCTTCCCCTTTCCCTTCAGGGCAACCCAGCATATTGGGTTGCATCACGTTCTTGTGGTGTATCATAGAGAATATGGTGAAACTACAGATAACTGGCCAAGCAAAGCAAGGCTGTAAGTTTGATACAGTGGCACTTCTTTGTCTGCAGTAGGCCATAGTGAGCAACATCGCTCCTGGCATCAAGGAGAAAATTGTAAGAGGAGAGGTCTATGAATGGCCTACAGAGAACTTGGAAGGAAAGGAAAAGAGATGTAGGAATATATGGAGCTGATAATCCAGGAAACAGCAGATGACATAAGACTGTCAGAGCCTATATAGAGAGAATATTTAGCAAAGACAAAATGTAAAGCAGTTACAGAGGTCTTACAGAAACTGATATGCACAAAATTCTTTTAATTATTTTTAGCTCCTTTTAAGGAATGTCTTTTTATTTCAAAGACTCCCTGACTGCCAGTTTGTGAGTTTAAACATGTGAGCATTGCACAGGTGCACGGAAATGGATAAATGAAATTGCTCAGTCTGGTTCCACTACTGGAACAGGAGAAGGCACAACATTAAAACAGACATCACAATAAATGATGTCTTAATCTGTCAGAAAATTGAGTTAAAATATTAGTAATATTAATGGATTTTATTGTCTGATGTGGCAAAATCATGACCCCAAAATTCTAAGTTTAAAAAAACCAGACTACTGTCAAAGTAGACAAACTTATTTCAGTTTAACTTCTGTTTTCGAAAGTTTTAGGATGAATTTTCTTTTTTTCAGCAACCATGTGGGTTTATATTTTTAGCAGATACTGCGATTGCTTAGGAATTGCTTTTTATTCCAGCAGCATGCCTTTTATTACACCAGCAATCCTAGAACTTGCAATAAAAATTTAAGAGAGAGCAATAGCATCCTAGTAACAAAAATAGGTTTTTAAATAGTTTCTTTTTAATTTCTACTGCAACTACTCTTTAAATTTCTATCTGTTCCTGAGGCATAGATTCTGTTATTCCTTTCTCCTCATGTCATCCAAGTATCAGACAGGATTGTATGTGCAGCTGTGCTTTTGCCGTTTGTGACTCCTACAGCCCTTTTCTATATACAAAAAATACTAATGAAGTAAAAGAAAGATTTGGTCCATGTAGGTAATTAAACATGTTATAAGAATATCTTTCAAAATTTTTCTCCCAGTACCTGTCACAGGCCAAACTTCTATTTCACATTATGAATGTTACGCAGAATAGGGCACAACTTGTTCTTTTCTTTAACACAGTTAATGAAACATAATAATCAGATGGTTCTTCACTGTGAACTGCATGCAAAAATTAAATTCTCGGCAAAAACAGCTTTGTAGATTCAGTTTTTCCTTCCAATAAATTATTTTTTTTAATTCCACAGAAAGCTGTTTAAAAGTAAAAGCGAAGTTAATTAGACATAATTCCCCTTTCAGCAGTAGACACTGGAAAGCAGCCTGTTAGGTATAGTTAGTCTAGATCTAGTTAGATGTGCTGAAGACAGAATTTTCATTTTTTCTTGGTCACGGATTAGAAATGCTCTTCTGCAATGCGACGAAGAGTAAAACATGAACAATACCTGCATTTAATATCTACAAGACAATCTGACACCATTTCTTTCTTATGTAGATATTGCAACTATCTACTCCAGAGTCAAAATAAAATACCAACATGTATTTCTACCTGGAAATATGCAGATTCTTCCATCTACAGTTTTGTTGCTTTCACAGAAGATCAGGTTGGGGTTTTTTTTGAAAGAAACTGAACTCAGTTTTCAGTGTCGTACAATTTGAGCTTTGCTGCAATTGATTTGAAGTGTGAACCTCTGAAAGAAATTAAGGAGTCACGCTGTATATACCCCTGTTCAATCACCCGTTACCACTGTGATTCATTCACTTCAGAAGCTCGCATGAGAGCTGCCAAAGCTTGTTCAGCAGCATGGTTTAACACCCATGCTATAATAGGAGCCAGCTAGCTTGACGGAGGTGGAGTATTTCTGTCTGAACACTGTCATCTCACATGCTGCATGTCAGATCACACAGGGCTTGATATCATTAACTCATCACTATTAAAGGAGTATTTGTTAGTAAGAGTAGCATGAGGTCAGAAACATTCCGGGGATTATTGTCTTATCACTTCAGTTGGGTTTGGCTTTTTTTTTGGTACTTCCTGTCCTAAAAAGCAACTGTATGTAACACTGCCTCTGCCATTATTAAAATGGCATGACCCACATAAGAGAACTGTAAACCTCAGTCATGCTTAAAGCAATATGCTTTTCCTGTGTAAAGCTGGTCTTTGGGCTTAGTGTCTGTAAAGCTGGGCATAGCTAAAACCACTGGCTGGTGTTCAAAGGTACCTAGGCACTGGACATGGAAATGATTGTTCTTAGATATAAAAAGACTGAAAATGTTTCTGAGTCAACACATGTATGGTAGCAGTCTGGCTCCAGTAGCCTATGTCTTCCCAAGAACTGACCTTGGGCCTGTGAAAATCAGCTGCACTGGATGTAGTGCTACTTGAACTTGATTATCAACGACAGAGTAAGCTTGGCTCCTGCTAAATCACACTGTAATTCTTTCCCCAATAGACATACTCAGTGACCAGACATGGGACATTTATAAACAAGACCAAGATCACTGCAGTGCTTGTTTGCATTTGTGTTCAATATAGTAATTTCATGTTCAAAGAAGCTGCACTGAAGAATTGGAGTCCATCCTCTGAAACCGTGTTTGTAGACCCAGAGCATATCGATCTGTTTTCTGTCTGTGCCAGACAGTGCAATTTAGTGCATCCTTGTGTGCAACTCTCCATGTTTTCAAGCATCTTGCAAGTTTGAACACTTGCTTATATTAAAAGTTTTAAAGTGATGTTATTTATTTTCATTAGCCCAGAAAGGAAAAAAAAGTTTCAGACTATATATTTTAAAATATCTGGTTGTGCATCTGAGATTCTTTCTATATCTGCCTTACAGCAGCTGCATTATCCCAGCAGAAAACAGCTGTGAGATCTATATCAAACTTCCCTGCCTCGGGATATCTTCTACAGCTCCTGTCCATCTCTCCTCCTTCCAACAGCTTTTTCTATAAAGTCAGAGTGGTCACAAAGCAGCAGAATAGCTGGCATATTCCTTTACCCCGGCAGTTCCTGGCTGTTGCATCAGCTGTATGGAGTTATAAGCAGCCATGGGAACGTTTTAATCTTCATTAAATGTTAATCCCTGCAAACATTTATATTCACATCAGTTCACTTATATAAGAGGCATGCTGAAATCAATGGGACAACCTTGGGAGAACAGTTGCTCATATATATAAACGTTTATAGGATTAATTTCCTCCTTTTGCTCTGAATCATCTAGAATAATTTAGCACCCACAACTTCGCAAGGTGAGTTTCGTGGAGTAATCCTGTTGATGGCTCAGTTCTGGTGAACAGCAATAGGAACTAAGATATTCTCCACTTCTTGCAATGCTCCCTTTAGAGGAGTGCAAGGTAATAACTCAGTCTGCAACTCCCAGTTGTCTCCAATTCTGCAGTTTCAGGTTTTATCTTACACCTTCATTTCTCTCCACTTCATTACTTAAAAAAAAGCTGTGACCTCATTGTGAACATAACCGTTTTCATCCTTCTAAATACTTACACAGTTCCTACAGGATAAAACACTCTAAGAGATGATCACCTGCCATTTGACATTATTTCAATGCATTCAGAGTTTTTTTATACTCAAATGAGTCTTATTGGCCCCTATCATTATTTCTGTACTTGTTTTGCATTTCCTCTTCTTCACAGGTACTGATGCTTATTTTAAGACACATTCATGCTAGGAAACCTAGCACAGAGCACTTGAAATAACTGTTGAATGATGTGAGTTAATCTGCTTTCCTGGCAGCAGCAGTCTCTCCAGCTACAGCCAGCTGAGGAATCCAGTTTATGACCCTTGTGTTAGGGAGCTGAGCTCTGTGTGATATTCTCTGCTGAGCGGCTACAGAAGAGGTAGCCCCCATGCATTTAGCACCTCTATGAGGCAGTTCAGGAGGAGTCATGGATGTTAGTTATGAATGACGCTACTTCTGAAACCTTCCTAGACCAAAATAATGGAGAACCATAAAGGACAGCGCTGGAATCTCTGGAAGAACTATGAAAAACTGGAGGGCAAAACTTAACAACTCCTTCCCCTGTTTTTCCTTCTTTTCTCTTCCCTCCCCAGAGACTTTCAACTGAGCAAAACTTGTATATTCTACAGGATTTTAAAGAGTTAGTAAGCGATGGCCTTAATGAAAGTGTGAGAGGGTGCATTATTTTGCTTTTTTTCCTAGGCTAATAATTTCAAAATCTTCACAGTGAACCAATACTTTCCAGATACAGACTTCATCCAAAAAAGGGTCTTGTCAAAATTTGGACAAAATGCATTTAACAATTTGGAATCCCATTCATGCTCTTTCATTCCTAAGAAAAAAATTGGATTGTTTTCCTTCTTTTTTCCTACAAATCAAGATTCAAAAATCCCCACTGGAGTTGCATTGAAGTAGTTCAGTTGAAGAGCATCTGAAAAAAAAATTTGCTGATGGAACCATGCATACCTAGGTAATCCAGGTGAAAATTCATCTCAGCCAAAGGCCAGTGCAGTTACTGCTTTGCAGTCACTACCATACTAATGCTCAGGGAAGAGCAGAATATCAGGGAAATAATTTTTTCTAGTGCCTCTGCCAACGGAAAGTTCAGTAGCAGAATTTGACAGCAGTGTCTGTTAACGAGCGTTAGATGTTCATATTGTTTTGGTTGAAAAGATGAAGATAAAGTTCCTATTATCTTTATGGGTATACAGTTAGTCTCATCAAGATAGGACAATGGTTTCACTGATACCATGACTGGGTTTTGCTTGAGATAAAAAACAAAGTGATGTCACTGATTTTTCTTCCATTAAGATGTTAAAATATTGTGTAACCCAAATATAACTTGTGATTTTATTCTGTTTTTCTTAGCACTGCGAATGCTTTTGAAAATGCTCTTCTTTTAAAAGACGATTGCTATCAGCATCTTTGGATGGATTTCACTATGACTGTGAGGATACAATGGGCTTTGTTTTTTAAGAGTAGCTATTTAAGTCTAAATTTATCTCTGAAGCCATTCCGTTCCACAGCAGTTGCTCTTAGCTGTGGTGAGAATCAGAAATACAAACGTGTCAAAATTTTATTAGTTCTCGTTTCCATCCAGGGAAAATAGAATGAGATAGTGTGTTGATGGAGAACAGGATTACCTTGTTGAGGCTGAGGACCTGTCGTTGCCTTGTTCCTCCTCTCTTACAGGCTGAATGCATGGCAGGTTTGAGCCCTATTTCTGCTGTTTATCTATAGATAGTCTGAAGTCTAGGAGAGAAATTTTCCTCACCCTTAATCCCAGCAGAGACACCTGTCAATTAGCCCTACTATTTAGCCTAGACATTAAGACACTGACATAAAATATACTGAACTCAGTTAAAAGACTCTAGCTTTCTAACAATGCATGGATGTTGTGGCATACAGAGCTAGGAAAAAATGTGATCTGCAGATTCAGCACCCAGTTTTCAGCAGGGTGAGCACACGTTGTTCTTTCCGTAGTACTGGAGAAGGACTGCTGACTAGAGCTTGCTTGTTCACCCATCGGAAGCATTCAGTACGGGTCGGTTACAAAACTTTATCACATGTTGCAGAACTGTAACCTGACTGAGATGAGATCACAGAATTATTTATCTTCTAACTAACTCTTTAGGTGGACATTTGAGCTATAGCCCATCTGTCTGAGGTGGTCTCTCATGGTCTTCATGAGGCAGAGATGACTACTCACAGAATGAGAAGATATGTGTTCTATAAGCTGTGGAAGATGACTCTAAGACATACTATATTTCTAAAGGGACAGTTAAGGTTAATATAAGAACAAGACTGCTATTCTTATAGATCTTATAGATCTTACCGACGTGTATAAATACTTGATTGGGCAGGAGTAAAGAAGATGGAGCCAGGCTTTTCCCAGTGATGTCCAGTGAAAGGACAAGAGGCAATGGGAACAAACCGAATCACAGGAAATTCCGTTTAAACATGAGAAAAACTTTCCTTACCATGAGGGTGGTCAAACAATGGCATAGATCACTCAGAGAGGTTGTGGAGTCTCCATCCTTGGAGATATTCCAAACCCAACTGGTTGTGGCCCTGAGCAACCTGCTCCTGCTTACCCTGCTTTAAGCAGAGGGTTGGGATGAGGTGATCTCCAGAGGAACCTTGCCACCTCAACCATTCTGTGATTGATCTCATAAATACTTTTGAATTACAAGCAATCTCTAATACAGAAAGTTCATTAGGAAATACAACTATTTAAAAGCACATGGCACCACAAAACTTTTGGTATTATTTATCATTTTGTCACAAATCGTGTTTTTTTAAAATTATGAATTTTGAATAAAGAACAATTGCAAGGAAGAATTAAGCTATTCTAAAATGTATCATTCACACTGCTCTTAAGTAGCCATTTCTGCATATTGAATGGTAACTTCCTGTCAGAAGAAGGTGCACAAATACTGTTTGTAAGGACATAAGGACAGCTTTGTGAGCAAGTCCTTTTTCTCCTCCTTTCCAAAGTTGTCTCATTTCTTACTAATGATGTTTTACAACCAGGCTGACCTTACTGCCTTTTTTTTGGATTTTATACTTGGACTACAGATTAATTGTTTTAAGAAACTTTTAAAGAACAAATAACATTAACAATATCTTTTGCTTTTGTACTTAAAGTGATATAAAATCCTAATATTCAAATTGTATAAATTATAAACCATTGCATTTTACATGTCAAATAAACCAAGTCTGTCATTATTTGGATGTGGTCAGCTTTACTGCTCCGCAAAAAGTGAATGTGACACCCTTATTCATTTGTACAAAGCCAGATTCTGAAAATCTTAGACTCTTCTGATTTCAACAGTTGTTTTCCCTGTGTGAGGTTTGCCCAAGCAAGAGATGAATTGGCTTTGTGCTATTCCTCATCCATGGCACTGCACCTCAGCTGAGCTTTCTGGTATATTTTAATTTAATCTCACTGCCTGTATTTGAAAACAGCCTGTAAGCATGTTTAGTGTGGCAAGTACTTAAAATCTATTTATATTACCAGTATTTTTCAGAGTTACACTTCATGCCACGTTTATTACAGCTATTCCAAATCTCCTTGTCGTATCCACAACAGCCTGCCAACCAGAGTGCTGAATAAGAGGATTTAACTGTGAACGGATCTCTCTCCCTGAAGTAACTAGCTCACATAGACTTCAGAAAGGGATGTTTTGGCTGCCTCATCACTTGTCTAAAGAGGGTAAGGGCAGAGCTATCAAAATTGCTCTCTGATGTAATGCCGTGAGTATGAGTCTCCTAGAAAGCTGCAAGTTGTAGGTGTCACAGTCACAGCTTGTAAGGTTATCGTCACAGAGGCCAGTTTCCTGTGAACTGTAAGGTCAAATGATCTTTATTTGAATTTAAAAGATTTCTGCCTGAGAAAGCAGTAACAAGCAACCAGCCTTTTAAATATGCCATTGAACGTCTTTTCTATTTGATCATCAGCATTTTGGTCCACAGCTCAGTAACTAAAGTGCACTGACAAGTTTTCTTCATACTATACTATTTGCAATTTTTAGTGCAAACCAGAAGTGACTCTGATTACCAGCTTGACATTCACAGAGCTTTATATTCATGCATAAATATGAAGATTCAACATAAAACAGTCATGTTCGTATTGGTCATCAGAGTCCTAGAAGCTGATTATGAAAATGTGTCTATTTGCATATAAAAATATTTTGAAAGATACTGTTCAAATGGACAGTGTCTGTATTCAGAGCTACATAAAGAATCAGACAGCTTACCTACATGGTGTTACAAAGCAAGTCTGCTAGATTTTTTAAACACCTCTTTTTAACATACTTCATCCTTTGGTGTTTTTTAATTTTAATTTAGAAATATAATATTGCTGTTGCATAATATGGGGAGGGTGGGATTAAGAAATATCCTTAGATAAATACAGTTAGAGCCATGACAGGGCACATCCAGATGTGATATTTAATGGTAGGTTCTGTTAGTAATTGTAGTTCTATACACCAGATATAGAAAGGATGGAACAGCAGAAACAAGAGGATGTTGTAGGTACTGCCTTTCCAGTGTGATCTGAGCCTTATACTAACCTGGTTTAAGTATTCATTTAATGATGGTTGACTGCACTGAATTTAGCTGATTTTTCTTCCAAGTAAGAAGTCTGCCTTAAAAATAACTCATTGAGGTTAATTTATGTCATTTATTACGGCGCATTTATGAACCATGCTTCTCACCTCTGTATATTGCTTGATTTTCCTGCTTCCATGTGCTTCGATTACATGGCACATTGTTCCAAAGCATTCTTACGCAGAGTGATCTTCATTTCTGTGTGATCTGCCTAGCTGAAAAAGGTTTTCTGAGTGTATTTATATTGGGAAAAACTGGCAGAACTGTAAATACAGCTCCAGCAGTGCTTATGAGCATAATTGAATCTCTTCCCATGGCAGCATAAAACCATAATAAAGCGTGCATTTTTTACCAGTATAACTAAATCAATAAGAGAGTTGCTACTGGCATACATCATAGACACCCATCATTAGCTTACAGTGAAAGTCTCATTTATTGTGCATACAAGTAGGAAAAAAGTTTATTCTTATCAATAAAATTAGACCCAGTTTCAGTGCCAGAAAGGTGCACTTTTTTTTTTGTTTGTTTGTTTGTTTTTTTTGCCAAGGGCAAGGAACTCTCTCAGGGACAGGCTGCACAGTTTAGCTGTTGAACGCTCATCCAGCTGCGTGCTCCCCATCTGCCAAGTATATTACCAGAGCAGTACCCGGATTCCTTGGCTATAAACAAAAGCCTTGATGTTGCTTTTGGTGCCACCAGCAACCCTTGATATTCAAGGTTCATATTTCCTTAAAGTGCTAGATAAGGAAAGAAATTTTTCCAAACCGCTAGCCTCCATCCATGTAGGATAATTAATATTGACATTTTCAGTCTAGTTCAAGGCCTTTAAACCAAGCTGGCCTGTTTTGCATTTTCTATGTAAAAGGGAAAGGCACAGAGGGAATTGCAATGATTAGTATCTCTGAACACCTTTGCAAGGGTATGTAGGCATGCATTTAATCTGCGTTTGGTAGGACTAAACCTTAAAGAAAACACTGGCAAAATCAAAGAGTTGCAAATTCAGCAGTGAGCTGGCGAGAAGTCCCTGTGGCTTTGCAGGAGGATGAGGTCCCAGCAGAAGGCCAGACGTCTCCTAGGCCAGCTCATTTGTGCTGCAGGCCGCCTTGCTCCTCGTCTGCGGCATGCTGACCGGCCGGCAGCCTGGAGGGGAATTGCAGGGCAGAGCTTCTGCTTGTCTCTCCCTGGCCTGAGTGCTCCATCCCCTTACCTCCATGGGTAGTGGCAGAGTGCACGGCCCGTACTGACTTGACTTTCAGGTTATTGTGGTGCGAGTCATCGCCATGCTACACGGTGCATGATATCTGCAAGGGTAGGGATACAAACAATGTGTCCAGGGAGATGCTTTGCCTCTTGGTTGGACGTCAACACTCAGCCGCGGGAAGAAAACCTAGAGGGGCTCTGGTTCTTTCGTCCCAGCTCTCTAGTACACTTGGAGGAGTATTCAAGTTACACCTGTTTAGGGAAGGTGTAACCTCTGACTTGGGCTGCCTAGCTGGCTCAACAAGCAGGAACGGGTCAGGGTGATGCAAGCCCTGCCCATGCCCTTCCCTGTCAGACTATTTGTTCCCTCATAGGTATCAAGCAGAGTCTGAAGCTTTTAAGCAGGGGGGAGTGTTAGAGGCACACAACAACCATCTTTGAGAGCTACAGACAAAAGTAACCTGGCATTATTACAGTATTTTTACAGAAATACATTTAGTTAATGTACTCAGGCAAAAGGATGCCCCTGGAAGGCAAACCATGGAGGTCATGAGAGCGAGCAGAAGATAGAACAGGTGTTTGATGAATGGCTGAATCAGATACTATGGTGCTAGGACACGTTTGTTAACTTTTAGCAGAGACCAGTTGAAAGTCTTGGAATAGAAAAGGATGCTACAAGTATTTTGTAGAAGGGAAGCTAGCTAATCTGTACTGTTGAAAAGGCCAATATATTCCCTGTGTATGAATTTGGTTTTGAGGTGTTTCCAGGAAAAATACAACAGTGAATAAAGGGTGCTTCATCCACAAAAATATGTTTTCAAGTGCTCTTAGAAATTAAACAGTCACCAGCTCTTATGACACTGATTGCTTTAAAATGGATCCTTTCAAGGGAAGGAGGACAATAAACCATTCTTGCAGGAAGTCTCAGTTGCTAGCAGCATTGGCCAAATTTAAAATTTGCTGGCGAGCAGGAGCTGAGGATGTACTAAATCATATGGGGCTTGAGGTTACAACTGCACAAGCAATATATTATTTTCATTTCATTGGGCAAAGTTAGACCCTTGTTCTTATTATGAGCTACTTTTAAAAATGCAAAACAAACACCCTCCCAAATCCATCACAAATTGGAATTACTTGTACCAAACATTCATCAAACAAGTTTAAGCTAATGCCTGTTGCAAGTATTCCACGGAATATTTGTCATTTTTGCCATGATATTTGCATGCTGTGTGACATGCATGATGTATTTATGCTACATGAGCATGTGCCTCACTCAGAAGGTTGCTGCTGTTCTGCCATGGGTTGACTAATGTCACCCCTGTAGGGGAAGGCAGGGTGGTCCCCTTCTGTCAAAGCTCTGAAAACAAGGGGAGGTGGGAGATGAATGGTGCCTCCGTTCTCTGCTGGTCTGTCCGTTCTGTTTTTGATTAAAGAAATCGCAGCTATCGGTATAACAAACACTTTGGCAGATAAGCAAAGAAAGTCTCTTGTCTCAGAGCACTAGGAAGAATTCTTTAAGTCCCAGCTCCAGGAACCATGTGAGTTAGAGGCAAATATAAACTCAGATTAAATGTCTATCTTCAATTTTGAAGCAAAGTGCTTGAAGATATGATCCAGAAATATTCTAAAATTTCAGTATGCAAAACAAACAGAGAGCAAATAAAAAAGGATCTACATACTTAGGCCAGCCTTCTCATTCTGGGGACCTGAATCATGACTCCTGAATGCTCGGGTTAGCAATTCTGTATTTAGCAGTGACCAAAATGTTCAAAAATAGCTTCTCACTATTTGTGTAGCTATATTTATGCTTGGTAAAAGCCACGCTAAACTGCTAAAAAAAGAAGCCCAGACCATGGCAGTTAGCAGGGCATGTCCACAAAGATCAATATGCAACATTGCCTCTTGAGTCTGAAGTTCTCTGCTATTGCCTCTCCCCAGGGACAGGGACTGACAGGAGCTGCTCCAAGGCACTCCTCCTCCTCTTCTATCCCTCGTCCTTTAAGTGTGATGCATAAAGCAACAATATTCAAATTGATTGAACTTCCAAAAGGGCAGGTTCACCAGGCAAAAGTTTTATTTCCTTTTAAAGTGGAAAACCCTGTGATCTCATAAGCTACGTATTTGGAAAACTGTGGGAAGTGTTCCTGATTGAACACAGAAAAGCCTTAACCATTTACCTGCATCTCCTGCTCTTGTCTGCCCCGGTCTGATTTATTTGTTGATCTTATCTGCTCACATATGTCCTATCTCTTAGACAGTTGGTTCTTTGGGACAGAAACCATCACTTTGAATTTTTTTTAAGACAACAGTGGATAATATGACTGGACTTTTTCACTTGCTATATTGCAAGTGTTAAATAAATAATAAGTTTGGTCAATTCCTAGTCTCAGTGTTGTGTCCAAAGCTATAATAGGAAGCAAATGAAGTACTGGAAATCAATTTGTTCAGGCCTCTTATCTGGGAGACTTCCTCATTCCAGAATACAGGGCTTGAAAGCTGACATCTGGAGTGATATAGATAAGTTTTCTTCTCTATTGTATGTGCCTTCTGGCATATATATGTATTTTAGATGAAAATTAAGACTATTATGTTAAAAATGTGTCCCTCCTGTTCTGTGTTGGCAGTCTCAACACTACAGAAACTCCTTAAAACTCCTCAAAACTCCTCCAGGCCAAATCCCAAATATGGGTACTTTAATGTCCATGTTTTTCGGCGGAGCAGCCGGCCTCTCTCACCCTGCTGTGGCTTGTGCGAGTGCCAGCCCGTCACCGCTGCACCTCCCAGGCACCCGCTGCTCCCTCTCTGCCAGCCTGGGAGAGCAGGAGAGACCGCGAGTGGGTCGGTCACTGTATTGATCGGTACAAAAAAGCTCCCTCTAACCCAAAACCAGAGAAAAGACTATAAAAAGAGAATGTACACTGCTTTAATAGGAACACGGAGCTCTTGTGGGAGACTCTTTTCCTCTAAAATAAAACAGCAATATTGCAATACACTGGCCTGTGTGCAAGCCTGTGCCTGCACTATTGCCTTGAAGATACCAGGATGGAAATTTCTCCGTGTCTCATTTTGATTTTCAAGTGACTTATTCTGCCTAGAATTCCTGTATGTCCTTCCTTTCTAAGGCTTGTATCATCCTGTCTGTCGTGCAAAATCGTATGTTGTGTTATTTGAGCTATTTATTGCTATCTGTGCATTTCTTACCTGTACATACCTATATGAAAATGTTACATGTACTTTAATGGGACATATTTGTAAAATATACTGGCATATGCAACTCTGGTAATGAATCTAAAGATGAACAGGTTTAAAACTATGCCAAAGTCGTCTTGGATGACTCTATTTGCCAAACGTAGCTAGTTGTGTAATGAGGTTTTGATAGCTCCCGCATGGCAGATTCTTGCACATTATTCAACAGAGGTTAACTTAACTTTTCATTAAAGATGTACAAGAAGGACATGGAAGCATCTTTGATTTTTCTCTCTCTAGTGTTCTTAAGGAATCAGCTGCCATTGTTCTGGATTATATGGGAGATGTGATCTTAGAATCACTCCAGTTTACACCTTAGTGTATCAGTGAGAGGTTAGGACACATTGCCAAGTAATTTATCCAGTTAGTGTTAGAAATCATGATTATGCGCAAGATAAAAAAATATGCAGAGTGAACAATGCAAATAACTATGCAATGTGACCTGCCACAGCAGTCCTTTTGCGTCAGTTCCTCCGAAGATCTTCTGTCACCTGAGAAACTGCACTTTCTCCCCACCTTCCACCTCCTCTCAGGGACAGCAAGCTGTCCCAGCAGCAAGACACCGAAAAGCAAACAGGCCTGAGCCCCACAGCAAAAAAAAAGGGGTTTTCTGTCCTTCTACAGGTTCTGGCTCTGTAGAAGTGAAATCCTGCTCTCAGTCACCATTCACGCCAGCTACCTGGGGAACCACCCTTTCAAGATTACCTAAAAAATACTAGTAAGAATTTTTTCAGTTGAGTTCTTTCAGCCTGTTGCTGATATATATATACACACACACATATCTCTTTTTATATATATAAAAATATTGCAAAATAGATAGAAAAATTGCAAAATACTTGGTTGTACTTTTTTGATATTTGCATATTCTGTAGCTCTATCATACAAAAAAGACAAAAACATTTTATTAATGGAAACTGCTATTATGCTACTCAGTTGCCTAATGAAATGCTTTAGAGTGAAATGCAAAACCCACATGCTCTTCCAGAGGATTTAAAAAATGTGATTATAATAACACACAGTCTGTTTGTCAGTCCAACTTCCAATCCTGTACCCGGCAGGAAAAGTCACAGTGAACGTAAGCATGGAAAAAAATATGTAAAAGGTCCTTGCTAGTATTACATTTGTGCATCTGTAGGGACAAGGATGACAGTTAGCCAAGTGCCCTGAACTCTCAATTTCTCCTTTGAGAGAAACTGTGTTCACAGTTTTTTCTCCACAAAGACGCCTCTGAGCTTGGATTCTTTCCTATGGTGCTGAATGCCAGCTTGTTCTGCAAAGAAAAGGAAGGGATTTAAAAGGAGATGAAGCTAAAAGGACTTCTTCTGGATAGACGGGCAATTATAACAAAAGAAATTTTGCATTATATAGAGAGGCAGAACTTCTTGCTTCATTGCAGTATCTGCACAAGATCATTTTATTTCTGTTAAATAATTTCCTTTGCTTGTAATGCCCTTCTTGTGTCCTAAGTGACTCCTCTACCTATGAAACTAAATAGCTACTAGAATGGCAGGAGGAGGCCCTTGTAAAAAAAAAAATGATCCAGCTTTTTTTTTTTTCCCCTGCACTAAGCCCATATGACCCAGAGAGACTGACTGAAAGTGCAGAAGCCTTCTCTGCGGGTCTTGATATTGGTGAAGCGTTTGCACTATTTATTTTTACTGTCTGTGTTAGACCTCTTGGTTCCCTGCCCCTTGGTTCTTCGCTGCTGAGCCCTGGGGAGGAACGTCCTGAGTCAGAACCGGCACCAGCAGCACAGGCCGAATGAAAGGCTTTTCTTGCCCATCAGTAAAACAGACGGGCTTGTCGATCCAGCTCCCCCACCAAACTTGCCCTTCGCTGGCTGGTCAGAGCAGCCTGGCCCTCTCCGAGAGCTGCGGCGCTGCACTCAAGCCAGAAGTTACGCCTTTTTCCACTTCCATCTAAGCACATCGCATGGCAAGGCCAAGTCATTTCCCTCAGACCCTATCGCAAGCCGAATAAAAGCCAGGCTTGCCGTATGTTTGCTTGTCACTCTCCGGGGAATGATTTACTGCCTGAGATGTTTATGGGCAGCAGCCCCCCTGGGCGGAGGGAGCCAGCTGGGGCACCCAGGCAGACGGACACCCCCGGGGCGGCTGGGCCTGCCCTTCACAGGACATGCCGGGGCAGAAGCTGAGGGACCAGCGGCAGCAGGACAATGGAGTAAAGACAATTTACAGAAAGGAGACTGCTCCTTCCCACGCTGGTCTGTAGGCAGGGATGCCAGCGGCAAGGCCTGGCAGAGGTGACTCACTGAGGTGACTCAGAGGTGACCTGTGACGGAGCTCGCCTCTGACAGCGTCTGCTCTTCTGACCAGAGTTGTTATGGATGACCAGCTGAGAAGAACAGCTGCTGCGGGGCGTTGCTCGGTATTGATGGGAGCTGTGGGGCTGTCTTTGGGGTTGGGGAGACTTCACCTCCCTTGCCCTTTGGCACACACCACCCCGCACCTCTGGCAGCAGGTCTTCCCGGTGAAACCGTACGTGTGGCCTGAGCCAAGCCCTCAGGTTTTGTATGTGCAGAGCACTCACAGAGCCGCTACTGGAATGCAGCAAGAGGTGTGGGAGCTGAGGAGAGAAGCAGCACCCACAGCAGAGGTGTGGGAAGCAGTCGCAGCTCTGGCCGTTGGAGAATGGCCTTCTCCCTGTCGGCCTGTTAGTCACGCAGCCCGGTACGTACAGCAGCCGCTGACCGGGGCTGTCGTCATGTCTGCTACCACCGCAAGTCACACCGCTCAGTCTCTTCTGCTGCCTTAGTCATCTCAGTCTGCTTTGGAAAGAGAAGTCAGGTGAACTCTTACGATGAGCTGGATTAAAAGATTATCATCCCAGCTGTTTGCTGCTGCTTCACCGCTCCGGTGCTTTTACTGAGCAGCTCTTGAGTTCTGTGAAATTGTGTGAATGAGAAAGTAAACCAACCCATTAATGGCAGAATATGGAGGGATGTGCATAGTCTGGGGCATAATATGGTCTGGGGGACAATCTGGTCTGGGGGACAGCTGAAACATTTTATCTGGCTGCCATCTTAGTCAGGTTTTATTTGGCAACAGCTGTAATGACCTAAAACATTACCGTTTCCTCGCTGTCCCTTGCAGGGTAGTGTTTTTCTGCAGGCAGCTGCTGCCCATCTAACCGAGCTTCCCTCCCAGGTTGTTTGCCTGAACACGAGGCCATCAGCCTAGGCTGAGCCACAGCAGATGGGAGCCTTTAAACTCGGCCAAGCAACTTTGCCCAGAGCCTGGCGGTAGGGCTCAGATGATGTGCTCTTTTAGGAGGGGAATCCCTCACAGCAGGCAGCTGAAAACAAATGGCCAAATGGAGGCAATAGCATCTTAAAGCACCAAAGCTGTTTGCACTGTGAAGGTTAAACCAACTCATTTGGCACTTTAAATTCCAGATTATCTGAATTTTCTACGTACTTGTAAAAGGAATATTTTAGTAATTAATCAAAGTAGTTTTACAAAAGTGAAATACATTTTGAGTATTTTGTGGCCATAGAATGATTTTTTATGTTTGCCTTCATATGTCTCTGAAAATTTCAAATTTGCACGTTGGATGTATAACTCAGAAAAGCTGCAGCAGACCATCACATTGGATTTATTTGCAAGCAAAATCCTGTCAAAATATAGATATTGTTTAAATTCTAACTACATTGAGATAAACAGGATGGTTTACTAACTTTATGTAAGTAGTATAATAACTATAGTAGTGTATGGTAATAGTACATAAGCATTTCAGTCAATTTTTCTAGGATGCAGAGGGCACTCTGAAATTTTCAGACGACCCAGTCTGATTGCCTGTTGTCTTCCATAGGATAACAAATACACATCCCAAACACCAGGGAAAGAAAAAAAAAGAAACAAAATTATTGTCTGACTTTCCCTAAGAAACAGTTCCCAACCTAGCCTCTGGAAATGTACCACACCATTGGGGCTGCACAGATTAGGAAACCATGAACAACTGGAAAATCATATTTCTTGACCAGAAAAGGGAGCTCACTTTTTACTGAAAATACAGAGGTTCTTTTATTTTTAAGTTAAGCTCAGTCCTACAGTGATCGGCACAAAATCACAGAGGCATTTAAAATACCAGCTTTCCCACATGTTCAGTGGGAACATGCCTTGAGGCTCACCCATAACTCATGTAACCATAAGTCTGAGCAGACAGTCAACGCTTTTCATTTTTAAAGCTCTTAAGAAGCACAAACTCACTACCCAGAAATCAAGGAAGCAGACAGGCACGTGTTGTCACCCTCGTTTTACTCACACGGAGTGCAAGCACTGCTTTACCCAAAGTGGTGGGGTTAAGTGTGCCGGACTTGGGTGCCAGGGATGCCAGCAGTGGGTGGCAGCTCTCCTCATCCTCACCCTGCTCTTCCTCCGGAGGTGGACAGGGAGGTGGCATGGCATTGTGAGAGATGTTGTGGAAGAAAAATGGACATAGCTCTGCAATGAGGATAAGTGACTGAGGGTTTTGGCCTTGCCTCTCTCTTGTTCCCTTGGCCAAGATTTTTTTATTCTTCACACCTCCAAGACCTTTTCTCCTGGCTTGCTCGGCTGTATAGCACCAGGGCCTGAGTCCCAGTCTCTGCCAGGAGAACTCATAGCCATACTAATCAGGATGACAGCCATGATTAATAAGAAACTTCTTTTTAATGTGGCATCTTGTATAACAAAAGAAAAAAAGAGCTAGCAAAGCTATCAAATAAAACAGGCAAGACTGGAACCCCAAGAAAGCAAAACACAGAAATTTGAAGAAAACTTCTCTACTTACTGCATGTGTAATGGCCTGTTCCAGAGTTGTGCTGTGCCGAACGTATAGCAGGGTCCAGTGGCTTGGGTGGAGTAGCACCGGGCCCGAAACAAACTGCAGAAGCAGCAGGAACAGATTTAAAGGTCACCAAGCTCATTCGCTTTGGAAAACAAGTGAACACTGCGATACTGTGAACAACACTGTGCCTACTGTCTGTTACACCACTCCCCATGACTGTTTTCCTACTCCTTTTTCACTGTCATTACAATATATCTCTCAGTGGAGAACTGTGAAACCTCAGATATCAGAGGAAAAAATGCAGAGTAGCAAAGGAAATAGGTTGTGTCTGTGTCCATGGTGGAAGGGTGATGTGCGGGTATTCACACTTTGTGGAGACCATGACTTGCTGCTGGCTCCATATAACAAGTCAGCCCGAGAATGTATGAAGAGCTGGGTATTGAAATGATTTTTCCTACCCTAAAAGAATATGTTTAAAATGGAGGCTGTGTGTCTAATTTTCCATTTACTTGTCTAAAAAAATACTATTGTTTCCTTTTATGTTCTCTACACTTGTTTTCCTCCTGTGCTGGTTTTGGCTGAGGTAGAGTTAATGTTCTTCCCAGTAGCTGGTAGGGGGCTGTGGTTTGGATTTGTGCTGGGAACAGCGCTGATAACTCCGGGATGTTTTCGTTATTGCTGAGCTGGGCTTACCCAGAGCCGAGGCCTTTTCTGCCTCTCACCCCACCCCGGCAGCGAGGAGGCTGGGGGGGCACAAGGAGTTGGGAGGGGACACAGCCGGGACAGCTGACCCCAGTGACCCCAGGGGTATCCCATACCGTATGACGCCATGCTCAGCACATAGAGCTGGGGGAAGAAGAAACAGTAGCTGACTTCCCACAGCAGCGTGTGTCCCCCCAAGTCACGGTTATGCGTGATGGAGCCTGGCTTTCCTGGAGATGGCTGAACCCCTGCCTGCCCATGGGGAGTGGGGAAGGAATTCCTTGTTTTGCTTTACCTGTTAAACTGTCTTCACCTCAACCCCTGAGTTTTCTCATTTTTACGCTTCCGATTCTCTCCCCCATCCCACTGGGGAGGAGTGAGGAAGTGGTACATGGGGCTGAGTTGCCGACTGGGGTTAAACCACGACAGCTCCGAGGTCCTGTAAGTCGGTTCTAAGGCATACACACCGGATAACAAAGGACTGGACAGAAAGTGCAAGGAGACTGTTAGAAGTAGTTCCTTGCCACTGCCTTCAGGTGTTTGGTCAAATAACTGTGTAAGAGAAAGGGAGTCTGTACTCCAGCTCCTCCCGGGGCTATCGCAGGGTGGCTATGGGCATCACGGGCCAGATGGGAAACCCATCAAGATGAGGCAAGGGGTGGGGGACATTCCCCAGAGCACTTCCAGTTTGAGGGACGCTTTCTGCCTAGGGGGTGTGGCATGCTTGATGGGATGTGGGGGAAGAATATCTTAGGATTGTACAGTCCTCAGTTTGGGATGTTTAGGGGAGGTAACAAAGGCAGGGAATGGGAGGTTTTAACGTCATTTGGGGAGGAAGGGGCTGATCGTGTCTAAAGGGGTGGGCGGTCAGTACGCTTGTCTAGCCACGCTCTGCACCTCATCAGTGCTGTCTGTCCTGTCTTCCCATTAAACTCCCGCCCTGTTTTTCTGGGTGGGGAAGTCTCTGTTATGTGTGCAGGTGTGTGTCTGGAGGCTTAAGTGCAGCAACTGGAGCGAGACCATGGGTCACGGTGGCAAACAGAGAGTGTGGTGTGTGTATGTTGTGTGTGAGTGTGTATGTCAGTGTCTGGTCACCAGCGAGTATCAAGCCCGCCTAGCTTGATACTAACCCTAACCCTAACCCTAACCCTAATTATCTGGCTCCCAAGCTGCACGATATGAGTGAGACCTTGAATTTTCTTACCTTTACTTGGACCTTCCTTGTCATTGCTACTTGGTTTATTGTTGCAGGCTGGTTCGAACTAGCAAGACATTATTCATGTTATGGGAGCGATCCAGCTCTGGAAATAACGGCTACAGTTTTCTGCAACGTTTCTGTGACTTTGCAAATAAAAACAGGTGAAAGTCTGTCTCTGGGTATCATGTTTAAATTCTCCATTGCACAGCTCCTCTCTCTTTCCATCAGCATTGACATTTCAATCTTGAATCACTTCTCCTTTTCCTTTCTGGTCCTTTTAATCATTTCAACGAGGGGGAAAGAAGCAGAGGGAAAAGAGAAGGGACTGGAATCAAGTTTCCATATAAATTTAGCTCAGTGGAATGGGCAAGGAAATAGCAAAGGAGTTGTGAATGAACTCAGTTAATAACCAGATACCTCCTGCCTACATGCGACAATGTGGTTACTAGGATCTTTATCATTCTGGAACTTGTGCTGTTATGCCTTTTTTCCAAAAAAAGGGTCATAAGCGGCACTCTTGCAGACATCCACAGAACAGCACTTTTTTAAAGAAAATTTGTACAGATATGTAGTAAGATCAAAGGATGAATCAGATCAGCAAAAATTCAGTTTTGATGCTTTCAAAAGCAAAGCCTACTTTAACTTTCATCCTTCTGGCTGATCTGGAGACCAAGGCAGATTCAGTGGCAAAAAATGTTTCAGTACTATCTTCTGCCCAAATTGAAGTATGATTTCAGATCACATGTCTATACACACACTATATGACTTTTTGCTGCCTAAGGACAAAAATCTGGCTCCAATGTTTCTTATATAATGCTCAGTTAATTGCAACCACGGTATAATATTTTGTAAATTGGAGGTAGACCAATTAGAAGGTACATGGAAGGTATATGCATTTTATCCCTATTTTTGCTTTTTCCCTCAGGAAATGAAAACAATTTGTGGAGAAAGGAGGGACTTTCATTGCTGTTATGCATTCCTGAGCTGTGATTTTCAGTCCTCACAGTCTTCAGTGATAAACAACAAATACAGTGAGCATGACAAAGAAGTGATATAGGTTTTAAAAAGGGCATAACTGTAGAAATGAAAGAGTATTGGTGGAAGTTAGTCACCTCTGTGTTAATGCCATACCTGTGCAGCCTTAAATTGAGAGATCTCCTTCTTCCTTGAGAAAGGAGAGGATCTTCTTCCTTATAGACTTCACGTGCTGCCTGCTACAGAGAAGGCCTGAACGTGTGTGTGTGTGTGTGTGTGTGTGCTTCCAAGAAAAAAAAATGCACTTTGGGTTGGTTTGGGGTTTTTTTTTTGTCCTCAGACTTGATTACTGAAAGAGGTATTGTGAAGATTTCAGGAAGATATATGTCATTTCTCAGTACGGTATCCTATATGTAGAGTAAAAGAATAGATAAAAAAGGCAATTGAGATATTTGTCTTATTTGTGAAGACTGACTCAAGACATCTTGAAACACAAATAAACTGAATTTGTCTGTAAAAAGGAATATTAATAATACACTAGCTCTTTTAATACGAGGATATATATTTCAAAAGCAGCAGTGTTCACCATTATTCTAAGAAAACAAATGATGGATGACAATGTCCTAGAGATCTCAGTGGACTAACTTGAGTTTTACAAGTGTGCAAGAGACCGCTTGACTACCTTGTCCAAAGAAAAGATGTGTGGTCACAGCCCCCTGACCCCAAGGATCTTGATGACAAATCAGTTATCTCATGTAGTCTCTCAGCAGCAAAAAAAAAAAAAAAAAAAAAAAGAAAAAAAAAAGGCCCAAAGGTTCTCTGTTTTTCCTATCCCATTAGAGGTGAGCATGTTCAAGTGGGAGGAGAACTTGCTCAGCATATTCTTGAGAACAGATGGAAGTGAAGCAATCCCTCTTTCAATGGGACTATGTACACTGTAGGTGGATTTATCTGATCAAATGCAGAGATCTACAGTGTAGATGTCTCCTGCCAAGTTCATCACGCTAAATCCCTTTTGTAGTCAATGAGAGAAATGAGAATTCCCAGGAAGTGGCTCATCCCAAAGTAGACATATATATTTAGTCAGACAAACTGTTTCTAAATACCTATTCCTCAATTGGTTGGAAAGGGAATCTGAAGGCTGACTAATTTGTCACAGACTAGTTAGAAATCAGTATTTACCTAATATCTTATCCTTATCTTAATGTAGGTAAATTGAATTCCATTCTACATTTCTTTTCTAGTAGGAGCAGGACACCAAAAGATTTCCCTGTATATTCCCCAGGAATGGTGCTGCCATTTCACCTGACTGTATGCTGGGGCTCAGGGAAGAGGTACTGAGTTTCAGAAATCCCTCTGTTAATCTGCCTTTTGGAGAGTCCTTGCATCCTCCTCTTCATTTTGCATTGTTTATCCCCTGTAGTAATCCGAGGCTTCACTATTTGAACTTGGTGACTACCATAAAAAAAATATCTTATTTTGGTTGTCCTTTCCAAAGCTCAAGTCCAAAGGGCGTACCTTATTTTTCTGCTAATGTAATTTTCCTGATACCCAGTAATGCCATAAATGC
Organism: Cariama cristata; assembly: GCF_000690535.1. NCBI lineage: Eukaryota > Metazoa > Chordata > Aves > Cariamiformes > Cariamidae > Cariama > Cariama cristata. Next base: position 23,726 of record NW_009629506.1, read on the forward strand.
TTGAATATCTAAAGTATTTGAGAACATTTGGTATATTCTCAGTGCAGAAGAGAGAAAACATTACAATGGCAAAATTAGCTTGGAGGATAAGATATATGCATTATCAGAGAGCTTGAAAACATAAAGCTACACTTCTTGAAACCCGTTCAATAAGATTCAAGCTTTCTGAAGTTTGAACTTCAAACTGGAACAGGAAAACGAGACATGGGGAAGTGGCCTAAGACACAGTGACATATGTTTTGGAGTTTGTGGTCCCATCCTTATTCCAAGTGCCAGACAACACAATTTCCTGGACATATGGGATTACAGACAGTTGAGATCCAAGATGCTAGAAAGTTTCAGAGAAAAACAGCTTATCTGTTCTACTGCTGTCTCTTATAGCAGTGCAGCTTTTTTACATCAATCCTATGAGAGGTTTGTCTAACCTGTCCTTAAGATGTCTTTTCAACTGGTCTATTCCAGGGCTTTCTTGTTATGCCATGGCAGGTTGTTCTTCATATCTTCTCTGAGTCTTTCAAACTTAAATTTAAACTTTTCTGGCATGAGTTCAGAGCCTCTTAAACACCTGAATGTTTCTATTGTGTCTTCCTACCCACTGCCACAGAGCTGCCAGTTGTTTCTTGATGACAAGAAGCCTGTGCCTTGCAAGCTTTCTTCACAAATACTATTTCAAGGTAACTGACCATTCTTAGTGTCCTTCCTCAAACTGTCTTTGGAAATGCTGTGCCAAAACTGGACGATTTTGGTACTAAGCCCTCTTGGGCTTGTGAACAACTGGAATGCTCAGTCTCTTTTTTGCAGACTTGCTACACATCTAGCTATTTTCCACTCCATTTTGCATAACTATTTTGTCTGGGTAACATTAAGGTCTTGCACTGCCCTTTTTTCCTGACTACTCCTCCAGTTTGTCAAGATAATGTGGAATGCTGTTCCTGTCCTCAAGTGTGCCTGAACACAGTCCAGCTTTGGGTCAATGTTAATTATTCCATCATACAGCTAAGCCATGGAGACTCTAAGTGCTAGATAGTCTGGTTGGTAAAGAAATTTGACCTCTGAGGTCAAATGCCAGGACTACTGTGCATGTTGCAGTGTTTTCAGTCCGTCTTTGAAAACTGCAGTTGCATGACAACTATATATTGTCAAGCCAGAGGACAACTGCACCTTGTATACTGCTTTTTCTCCCTCTGCTCAGCTGTTTTTCCCTGTCTGTGATGAGTCTGGCTTTCAGGTGGCACCTACCTCCCTTGACTAAAGCATCTTTTCTCTGTCTATGGAGCTAGGAACTTCCACAAGTGAAAGTCAATTTTAATAACCTGCTGGGACTCCAGGCAGAGCCTCCCTCTAGGGAGACTGTGCACTTCTAGGCTTTGCCAGGTACTTTCAAATAGTTTTCAGCGCAAAGAAACATCTGTTAGGAGATGCTATTAGAGCAATTTAAGTTAGAGAGAATTCACTCTAAATTCTGTGAAATTTCATAGTCTTGTAAATGATAGCTCGTCCAACTCCTTCCCAATTCACATCAGTCCTTGCCTTCACGTTTTTACCAGAGCTGTAAGAGTTAAGAACAGCCTTCCTGGTTGGAGTAGTAAGTAGGAGATAAGCTTTCAACATACACAATTTTACAATGGACTTTGATAACTTGTTACGTGTGACGGCATGGTACAACTCTCCAATTGCAGGGAACTAGACTGAAGGTCCTTTTCAGTCCTGTATTCCTTATCTTGAAGGTAACCCTTTTGTAGCACAGACAATTGGGGTTGAACACGCAGACTCCAGGATTCTACTCAGAGACATTGTCCATGATTTTCAGCAATATTATCTACATCTTTAGTTAAACGCAATAAGGCATAGTAATTTCAGAAAAACAGCATGTTTAGTAAGACAAGAACACCTGTACCTTTCCTGCCACCCAATAGAAACATTTAAAATATTATTTGGTAACATCTTAGATTCCAAGGCATGTTTGGAAGATTAAAAAAATGGAGATTGGAACTAGGGAAATTATTAACTTCATTTACCACGTTTGTTTGCTGATGCGTAACTCCAGTGGGAATCAATAGAACTTCATGCGCTCACACACACAGCTTCCAGCCAGCTGGGCCAAAATGGGGATTAGCAAAGCTGTCTTTCTCTTGCATTTCTATGCTCTGGTAAGATTTCTTTGCCCTACATTTGAATTAGTAAAGTTAAACCTAAATATTTTCAAAATCAAGTTTGTGAAGTCAGACTGATTTTCAGATTTGCTGAACAACTACCACAGTCACTGCAAGAACATCAGACCCATGGTAGCTGAGGATTGACAAAAAATCAGGGACCTTTATTAAGGTGTCTGACAATCATCTGAAAATGGTGATATGTATATTTAAAGCACAAATGTTAGTAACTTTGTTCCACATTAAAGACCTATATCGTATCAACAGAATCTGTAGCTCTCATCTTGTCTTTGAGAAATATCTTCTGTAGAGGCTGGCAGAGGCATGAAAATGGGTGCCATGCTCCTAACAAGCTGCTGCAAGATTCTGTATGACTTAGGGATGGGCTTAAGATGCAGAACCCAAGTACCACACTTAAGTGGTACTTGAGTACTAGGCTTGAGAAATTAAGCTGCAGTCAAGCTGGTATGAAAATGGCTGGCTGGAACAGCGCTAGGGGAACTGCTATATTTGGATGCCCTGTTATCCAGGGTCACTGCCCTGGTTGTCCCTTTATAATTACTTTTGGGGAAAGGATATGATCTAGACAAGGATGTCGTTCTGATGTTCTTAGAATTAGGCTTTTAAAAGTCTTTAAAAAAAGCCATCTTGGCGTAAAAAAAATTCATTTCAGCTATAACATCTGTTAAACTCCATTGAAATGTGGATCTGGTCCCATACCTGCTTATTGCCTCTGTTACCATGAAATATTTCACAATTTAGCAATCCTAATTTTAATCCTCCTTTTCTGAAATCCAAACTTTTAGAAGGTAGCATGAGTAAAGGCACAGAACATTCACCCTTTTCTATGACTACATGTTGATGATGCTTTGTTATTGTATATAAAAATAGGAGCAAAATAGGTTTTTAGCAGATTACAATATAATATTCAGTTGCCTAGACATTGCAGGATTTGTTTTTCAAGGAAATATATGTGGATTTACAAAATGCTAAGCAATATGGTAAACTTTTAAAAATATTTATGTTGCTTTTTAGCTTATCTGTAAAAGCTTTGGGCATTTGGGGTAAACATTCCGGTGAACAGAGTACACAATCAGCTTTGGTGTAATATCAGAAAAGTGTGTTTTCATTTAGCCATTAGATAAGCCTGATTTATTGTTGTAGCTGCATTTTTAAGATACAGTAAGAAGATGTCAATACATTTTGTACAATTATGTAGTAATTCAGAAATACCACATGACAAATACATAGAAGAATGATAAAATATAGCAGGCACGTGCTGTGTGTACATTGGGTCAATAAGAAAGAGTTATCTGATCATCCTTATTACTTCCAGGTAATGCGGTATTGTGCCTCTTAAATATTTTGGGTTAATCCAAGTTCATTTCCAAGAGATGTATCTGCAAAGCAAATAGATCTGGTTATTTTTACGGTTGTCTGGATCAATTTTCCTGTGCTATTCCTGTGCTTATAACAGAATGGGCTTCAAACCATGATGATGCATATTGCTTATGTTTTGACATCAGTTTTAAAATTTTTATTTTATACCCTTGTCAGGGTATATTTTCCTTTTCTTGCTGCTGCTTTGGGATTCAGTTAAGTCTCACTCCCACTTGAGTATGCATCCCACCCAAACTCTCTTCTGTTCAGCTTGAACCAGATAGAATGCACATTTCTTTATGAGCAAAAATGAATGAGTAGCCGAACGGGAACTATTTTGAAGAACACAAGGAGCTGGAGATTAGAGGTGGAGAGAGTCACGGACAGCTCACAAATTCATTGCTTTATAATCCTGTCAGGGGGTGTTAGAGAAGTGAAGTATTCTGTCTCACTGTCTACGTACTTCCATGGTCCTCCATGCTATCACATTTGATTAATTCATAACTTTGCATATATTTATCCTCATGACATCTCTGTGAACAAGGCATTCACAATATAAGGAGCTAACTTGCAAGGAAACTACAAGGGAGATCTAAAACGGAATAGTGCAAAGTCTCAGGGCACTGACTGGGAAAACCCCTCTGCCATGCACTAAGCTAATATTGTCTTCAGAAGCAATACTCTGTACTGCTGGAGGCTCTGTCCTTGCCCTGCCTTCTCCCGTGTTTCTCACTACCTATTCCAGCAACACTACCCTGTACCACTCCCAGGAGAATGAGCTGTATTCAGTTTGCCACCATTAATACAAAGGAAAGAAAGAACACTTTAATGCAAATGCTACATGGGAAGCTGAAAGTCCCACACTGTCAGAAACTGTAGCAGGAGAACAGCTTGAGCAAAATGGCCTATTGCTCCTCCTATGCTGTCCCCTCTCAGTTTCAACAGAGCCTTCCTGTTGAAAATAGGACACCTTTAATGAGTTTCCTTGTATAAGTATTCTGTTAATATCTCTAATTTTCTTTTATTGATGATAGTGGAATAACATGCATGTTTGTGTAGGACTGAGGTTTGAAATTTGCTAAATATGTTATAACAGGTGCAGAACATCAGTTAGGTAAGACATGTAAAGTGATATTGATTCATCAGCAGTGTATTTTGTTTCAGTTTATCTTCTGGAGTGCAAGAAAAGAAAGGGGGAAGATTACAGAGGAATAAAAGACAGAAATCAGAAGGATGTGCTATGCCAGAAGTAGGCGGGTAGCACACTCCACACATCAAAGTTTGGTCGTCTTGTGTTTGTCTAAATATTATGAAAGATCTTTTCTGAACTATCCATTAATAGTATGCTTGACACAATTCTATACCATAGATTATCAAAGACAGTTACTTATTGAGGTTGATTTATAATGAATAGTTTCTTCCACATTATCTCTCAGTCTGACTTTTATCTCTTACCACAAAAATAAGCAAGACAGATAGGCTTTTAAGACACTGTGTAATTTGTCCCATTTTGATTAAAATGGTATCATATGCTTCCGGTTTTTGTGGTCCTTGTTCAAGCAAAACACTCACTTGGAAAAAATAAGAGTCACTTGGAAAAAAACAACACAATGAAAATTTCATCCCTAACTTAAATGGGGCCAGGATTTTGTTGTTTAGGTAAGAGATAGTATGTGAAAAATGAAACCGAAATAGTATCATTATATTGATGACACTTTTTGCTGCTAATATGTTATTGTTACTATATGAGAAGCATGCAGGAAAGTCTATCTGCTCTTCAGGTATGACATTTGTGTTACTGGAAACCTTGTGTTGTTTAGTCAGTGTCCTCTCTCTGTAGCTTCCAAAGAAAATGTCACAGTTCTTTATGTGAACCTCTTTTAAACCTTGTAGGTTAGAAACGATAGATATGACAATAAAAGTCAAATAGATCACCTGCATGGAAATATAGAGGAGTACTGTTGCCCTTTGAGACTGTGGAATTTCCTGTAAACTGTGGACATGAGGCTGGTGGTTCTTTGGGGCATTCCAGTGGCAACAGAGAGACTTTTTATGACAGCTTATCTTATGGAAAAATATTCAGGCAGAGACATCAGGTCCACAAGACAAGTATCCGTTTTCTTGGCTTTCAGGTTGCACAAACATTTGAAAAAAAGAAAGAAAAATTCACTTCTTCTATAATGTTATTTTTCTTTCTATTACAGATTTACACATGAAATTTTTGCTCATGTAGGGTTTGAAGAAAACTACTGCAGGAATCCTGATGGGGATGAAAATACACTATGGTGTTTCACAACCGATCCTGCTACCGGATTTGATTGCTGTGGCATCCCGGAGTATGTATGTTTCTGCCTTCTGTTCTCCCCATTATGTTCTCTACCATGATTTTTATTTTCTTTTGTAAGATATATTTAAGTAAGAGAGAATATTCAGATTCTTCTGTGTTTGTTTTATTTTAAACCAGGGATTTGCTTTACATGTGAATTTAGAGCATTTTTATTGGTAAGGCTGAATTTGTTCATATGGACTTATGGCATAACCCAGCCACTAAAATGTTGTAGTTTGATAAAGTCCAGTTACTGTGCACAGAAGAATGGACTTTGGTTTGGCTTCTCCTTTGGGTAGGGTTCTTCTGATTCTCCGTACCCTGCAGTGCTTCTCCTCATACCTTATTCTTGTCTCTTGCCCTCACTTTTTCCTGCTCTCTCCAACTTTGCTCTTGCAGCTGACTTTCAGTCTCCTAAATCTAGCTCATGAAAAATTACATTTAAAGAAATTTTAGAGCTGTGTGTGAAGGTTTTGCTTCCCTAATACAAACAAATGCGACATGCAGAAGTGAAATTGAAATGCAAGTGCTCCTACCAAGTACCATCTGTTGCATGAAGTTGTTCCAGACACCCTCACAAATGCCTTCTAGTCTTTATTCTCAAACATTCCTCTAACTGCTTACTAATCTGTCTGATTTTTCTAATTCACTTTTACCTATTTCCTGAAGGTTGTGGGGGTATTTTATTTTTTAAATTTAAACACATAAATGAAATTAAGGGACTGATTTCTGAGGTTCATTACAGATGCTGATATGTCAACGCAGTCTTCAAGTCCAGAGGAGTGCTATTGAGAGAGGGAGGCTTGGATTGCCATGGAACAGTTTCTTTTACTGTCACAGGAAAGAAGTGCCAAGCCTGGAGCTCAGTGATGCCACGTCGTCACAACAGAACAGCAAGGGATTTCCCAAATGTGTATGTTTGGTTTGCATTTTTTGTGTTACGTTAGCCAGTTGCTCTTGCTTTCCACTCAGTTGCCTTACAGTATTTAAAAGTAGATGGGAATGTGCTTGATTAAAAAAAATCATGTGTCCAAACATTAAAAATGACCCTTTAATCATTTTTTCACAAAACTCAAATTGTGGACTAAACGTAAATGAAGAGAGTCCTTTTAAATGACCCTTAAAAAGTTTCAAGAGTTGTCTTTACTCTTCAAGAACATATTGAAGAACAGCCATTCAGACATATGGCAAAATAGCTGTCTGCTTTCCAAAACTGTCTCTTTATAAATATTTGAGAGAGCTGCAATAGGCTTTAAAGTACTTTAGAGAGTAATAGATGGAAGTATTGAACAGCTTGAGATTTGTCAGTGGCCTGGACTGTTTTATATGGCAAAGCAATCAATGGCTAGCAAGCCTACCCATAGTTGTAAAGTGGAATGGAAACAAGAAGACTAATATAATTAATTAAACTGACTCCTATCCTTTTTAGCTTTCTCATCTGTCATTTTTCCCCAAATCCTTCCAGTGTATTGTTACTTCTACCCACATAAGTGTCTGTTCAAACCTGCCAACAGCTCATCTCTTATTTTCTGTTCCATCCCAAATCACACTTTTTTGATCATTCCCTTTTTGCCAGGGAATGTGCTAGGAATTGAACAGCTTGCACCATCACAGGATAGCATGCAAGCCCAGGCTCTGGCCATGTTTAGTTTACTACTATAGATGTAGTATTTGTCGCCTCTTCAGCAGACAAAGGACATCCAGATACTGAAATCATTACCGGTTAGGCTGGAAGGACTAGGATCACTGCAAGAACATTCCAGCGTTGGGATAAGCAGGGACAAAGAAAAGAGTTAGTAGTACATCCAGCTCTGGGCATGGACACAGATCACCCTCTGAGATGGGTTGTAGGTGTCGTTGCTGAGGTGAAGACAGTCTTTTGTGGGTACTTCTGAGTCAGCAAAAGTATGAGCCTGGCACCGTGGCAGGTCACACTAACGGTCTGGCAAGAGTGGCAGATGATTTAGGATTGGGGAGTGCATCAGGGCAAGGGAGATGTCACAAGGCACAACCACAGCTTAATAAAATGAAAGCAAATTCAGAGACAAACAGAAATCTTTGCCTTTCTTCAAGTTCACAGGAACAAAACTCTCAATGAAGGGGAAGGGGAAGAGGAACGTAAAATTCTCTGAAAAAGGACAATACATTGCACTACTGAAAAGTAGGAGGGAACACAGACAGTGCTATGGTCATTGTTGCCCTTTGGTGGATGCATCGAACTGTGCTCGAACTGCCTGACTGAACACCACATTATGCCATTCTTTTTTTCTGTTAACTAATCAGGAAGACAGGCTGTAGAAAGGGACCACTCCATTACAGCTCTTGACTTCTAAATGATGTAAAAGGTCTGTCCAAAAACTGATTAGCCATTGCTAGTCAAAAATAACCCCAGAGACATGATGAGGATTTGGCAGCTAGCATCCCTTGTGCTCCACCAGTGATCCTGGTCAGACCGCTTGGATGCATAGAAGTCCAGCGCCAAGAGGTGCTTGAATGCATGTGGGTATAGGAGTGTGAGCAAATAGAGTTTACAAGAGAATGAGTTTGAGTGGGTAAAATCAAATCCTTTGGACATTTTGGAAAAGAAATCACCTTCTCCTTCCATGAGCTTTGTTACGTTGATCTCCTGCAGTGCAGATTACAGTGCAGTGCAACAATAACTGCAGATAAGCTCAGGTCCGTACCCGCACTGCAGCAGAGGACTCACTCACTCCTGTTGAGCACCGCACTACTGCTGCTACACCACGTCTGGAGAGGAGCCTGTACCTTCTGTGGATTGCAGTAAGCGTGAAATATAATACACGAGCATACTATCTCAGAGAAGCTCAGGAGTGCCTGTGCCAGATGCTGTTAAGGCTAATTACTTTAGCTGCTCTATCTTGTTGAAGTGGCTACCCTGCTTTTTACTCCAGAGCAGAGTTCAAAGCTCTTTTGGGTGAATCACATACCTGGCAGGGACAGGTAGAGGGAGGACAAGGATGACTGTAAATGAAGAAAAGCAGTCTGACTCATTACATGCTGTTTGCAGAAATAACCCCTCACATTGTTCCATAAAAATATGAAATTAAAATGTAAAAAGTAACTAAATTAAATGAATTGAAGAATGAAATGACATGAAATAAAAGGCCAATCTTAACTCCTGGCTGCCTCTAGAGCTTTTATGCCTTTATAGTATACAGATCCATGATAATTGTGTGATAGATAAGAAGTTTTCCCTAACCAAAGTTCAGGTTATGCTACTTATTTGCCCTTGTACAGCTGTGGTAATATATTCACTCCACTTCTGTGCCTCTTTTTTGCACATTACTGATTACTGATGTACTGTCACTAGCATATTTGCATTCTTTCTTCTTCAGGGAGATGGAGAACCTTTAGTTTGCCTTGTCCGAGACAGTTTTGTCTAGTATGGAACTACCTCTTGGGGTCTTGGTTGTGCTCTGCCAAAGAAACTTTCTGTCTTTGTTGGAGTTTCTAGTTAGACTTCTTGGGTTAGGAACGCAATGGGAGATAACTGATCCTGGGAATGGACTGCCCTCTCCTGGAAAGCAGTATGTGTATTTGAAATAGGAGATTCCAAGTGCTACATTAAAATTATATTAAATTTTAAGAATAAAAAATAAATATCATCCATTATAAATTACTGTAAACTAACACTCTCATAAGTAGCCAAGCTGATGGCTTGTTCCCCTCTTTCAGTATGATCTGTATTTTAGTGCATTCTACACTAAAATCAGGTGAAGCACCCATTCAAAACATCCCATTGTCTGTGTAGCTGAATCTCACACCTCTTTCTAGCTCTCATACAGCTTGTATTGTTCTAGGTCTTTTGTGCTCTCAACATTTTCACTGACCTCCTGCATTATTAGTGGCCATACTTCGTTTTCTTTCAGGACCTCCCATGAAAACTCCTATCAAGCTGTATCGTGGGAGACAGAGATTCTCCATTGGCGAGCTTTGGACTGTGGATGCCTGTCAGACAGCAGCGTGTGGCTCTGGTAGTCTCCATGCTCTGGAACTTACCTAACAGCCATCATGGGGATTGCTAAGCATGAGGATTATTTTCTCCTCCAGATGCTATGCAGGCAGAAGAAAAGAGTCAGCAAAGAACTCTTCTGTCTTAGAGGTTTCTTACACTTGACAGTCATCATTAGGTGGGATTTTCACAGGGTCTGGTTTGGTGGAAGAGGAAGAGACTTTTTCTTCATTGTTGTGTATGGCAAATTCAGAACCGTCACAGAGCCTCAGCACTAGAGTACAGATATCAAACGGACAGCTCAAAAACTTCTCTGTTGGACCTGTTGATATAAGTCGTCAGAGCTCTTCAGCACTGTTGTTGACAACCGATTACCGTGCAAAGTGAAAATGACATCAGAGCCTTAGTACCCACCTTGTCTCAGTGTGCAAACACCAGAGGTAGGATTTAACTGCCCCAAAATAGATAAGTAAGGTCATTTAGAAATCTTCAGATTCTTGAGACACATGGATGGAGCTGGCAGATATTTTACAGGACATGAAGGAGATCCAGTCCTTTCTGAAGTAGCAGCTGTAGTCCCTGGAGGATTCCCTAGGGAGTCCAAAATGGTATTAGATGCTTTGCTTAAACAAATCCCAGCCTATCTGTAATTCTTCTGCCCTATTTGGAGAGAATTTATATCGCAGTGAGTTAATGAAGGTTTTTCCCATTAGCTATTAAGATACATAAATACGTTTTACTGCTCCATGATAATTTAAGACATGCAACAGTGGAAAAGAAAACAAAGAAGCTGTAATGCATTTGAGTCTTTGCCATGCCTTATAATACTAAGCTAAAGAACCATCAGATTTTAGTGTTTCATTTTGCACTGGCACATTCATTCTTCAGTAGCCCATTCTGTCATTGTTGTCACTGCATCCAAACAATACCATTTCTCCCAGAATGTGTCATAAATAGCATTGCTTTTCTTTCTGACAGTATAATGAAGTGCCATCTTTAAGAAAAAGACTGACAAATTGTCTAGAAATGTCAATACATGCAAAAAATCATCTGCATTCATAGCCCCAGGAATAATTTTCACCCTGTGTTTAAATAACAAGCACGCTGGACCAGATTCAAATACCCATTGCACAACACTTTCATCATCCTGCTTTTCTCCTTGGAGAGCAGAGAATAGACAGAAATCATTTTTAAGGACTTCAGACTCTTTGAGCTGTGAATTTTGCAGCCTGCAGTTTGGTCACATTAATTTACTTTTTTTTTAAATGCATGCTTTGTTCATTTCCCTGCAGACTCAACACATATCAAAGGCCAGCCGGGCTCTTATTTTTCCTCTTCAGCGTCTGTTTTGTAAATTCTGTAAATTCCAATAACAAAATCTTTATTGCTTACAACGACATGTATTGCAGGGAAAGCACTGTTTCATCCCAGTCCTAAAGCCAGCTTGGCTGTATAGTATTACCAGTTGAAATGTTGCAGTCTTTTATCCCATGTCATTGCTCACTACTTTTGCTGGTTTAGTAGAGCAGAGGAAGTTTTTGAGCAATACCTCAGTTATTTCCCACATTGAATACTCTGTACAAATGAAAAAGAGCAATTGAATAGCTATTCCCTAAAAATATGTGTAGAAGTTATTAGATTTATTATAATAAATGGAACACTTGTGCACTAGAAAGAGAATAATGGCATAGGACAGGTATTAATATCAAGTAAGTTTTTCCAACAAAATAAAATCCTAACAGTTGTTACCATGGCCATTATCTTGGCAAGAGCTAAGCAGATGATATCTATCAGAGAGAACATTATTGCAACAGTTCATTTTCTAACAGAACAACCAAACTTGCGGGTTTTATCGTTAAAGTATCCACTTTATACATATATGTATATGCAATATGCATTACTAGATATACCCAGTAGACTCTGGCTATCGTATTTGATTGGATAATACTGTACTTTCATCACTCATATTATTAGAAGGGTAACAGTAGTCCCCCATGGATTTTGCAAGTGCCTTGACTTCATTGGCTTAATAAAGACAGAAGTCTAAAACATCTCTATTACTTGACTTACAAAGCTTTAAAACCCAATGCATTAAAACATTACAAAATCAATTGTCCATATCACTCCCCTAAAATATCACCCCTCTTTCATCTTAATCATTATGCACTTATTGTCTATGGTTTCACTTGTGCTGTGCTTAGTAATCTTACATGTATGTAATAGAAACTGATAAAAATTTTAACTAGGTCTTTAAAAAAACTGATTTGTTTCTATGTTGATTCTATCTGCTGTTTTTGCTAGAAGTCTTAATCTAAATTACAAAGACTAGCAGTGTGTAGATATTGTTCCTTTTTTCTTCTCATAGGAAAATCCTATAAAATGGAAAGAGAGAGGAAAAAACCCCAAGTCAAATAAACAAAAATTACTTTGAAAACCAGAAGAATTAGACAAAAGATGATTTACTTACCCAGGCAGTTTTTAGCATCAGTTTACACAATTCAGTGAAGAACTAGACTGATTCAAGATTACTAATCTAATTTGGTTTTATATAATTTTTTTCATTCTATTTTGCCTTTAGGGACAGTGCACTGCATTATAATAGCCTACCTATTTCTTTGTTATATACTGATTTAGAAGGCATAGGCTGCATAACTCTACAGTTTTTCACCTTCTGTAGGAGGCAGAAATATTTGATGTGTCAGGTGTTATATCAAGGATTTTATACCTGCCTCATAACCCCGTTCTCCGTGGTAGGGGTAAAGGTGCTATAGCATCAGTAACTAGTTTTATTAAGTATTTCATTGAGTTGCTGTATTGTCAATCTCACCCTTGCCTGTGAACTAAGTTTTCTTGTTTATCATGGTTATAAATGTGAAATATGCAAATATTTTGGTAAAGCTTTTTAAAAGTTGCTGGTGGCTTTTAATATAGTTAAACTTAAAAACCCCCCAACACATTACTGTACTGATTTCTTTATAGCGGCTATTGTATGTAAGCCATAAAATTGTTCAAAAATACTGTTTTGCTCTTAAACAGAAGTTTTCTAGCATTAGCCTCTTTCAAACAGATGTTCTCGTTTAGAAAAGTTTGGATTAAATCCAGTCAGCAGTTTGGTGTTCTGTGTGTGAGATCACTTCCATTAGGGAGAAAGTAATAATCTGTTACAAATTCTGGTTTTCTTAGAAAATTAATAATAAAAAAAAAATTTTAAACCAACATTGCAATACTTCTAGATGATCTATAATTCCAGGATCTTATCAACAGTGTTGCTCTCTGTATCTTTATTATAAAATGGAATTGGTTAGCTAGATCAAATTTTAGTATTCTGAGTAAGCCTATACAAAAAGACTTCCTTCAAAGTAAATGGTATGCTCTGCCAGTGTGTGTGAACCAACCCACTCTATCTCACCCCTGTGTATCTCTTGATTTTCCTGCTACTGCCTTTACTGTCCCAGCCTACCACCTTTATCAGCCCAGCTGGCATGGCCGGAAAAATTAGATGAGCTTTTAGGTACAAAGAAGGGCTTTTGTGCACAAAAAACTTGTCTAAGTTTTCCAGCTATATGAGTTGTTCTAACAGAAAATATTAACTCCAGCTATAAATCCTGTCTTGCCCATGTCCTCAGACCACCATCACAGCAAGAACAAGCAAACAATTCTACCTTTATTCGCATGGAGTGGAACTCTGCTCCAAAGGATTCTCAGTTCACAAAATGATTCCCACCTCTTTAGAAGATAATTGGACTGATGATAGACTTTTCCACCTTAACCGTTCTGATGTAGTTAAACTGACAAAAATACCCCGAAGTAGATGTAGTTAGGGAAGAGTTTATACTAATGCGGATTCTGGCTGTGCCCTGCCCAGCAGAAGCTGCACTGCTCTGTACATTTTTTACTCCTGTATCCATATCTTTACGAGGATTTTTACTGATGTGGCTTTGTCAGCTAAGCTTTCTAAAGGAGTAGTCATATCTTACCTGTGACTTTATGCTTAAGATGCACATAGATAAATCACAGTTCTGACCTCTAAAAGTAGGTCCCCTAAAAGCAGATGACAAAGCCCAGTTTTTGCTCAGTGGGAGGAACAATTTGTTGAACAAGCCACACAGCTGAGTTGTTGAATTTTAAATAGTTTTCCAATCCAGCTGCATGCTCTATTTGCCAAGCATATTATCATAGCAATACCAAATATCCTGGATTATGAACAAAAACCTGGATGCTGCTTTGATAGTAACCCTCTTTTCTTCCTTCTTTTTAGCAGTAGGCAAGGTCGTTGAAAGAAAAAATGTTTTTCAAACATGAATAATAGTTTATCTCCCTGTGTACAGGGTGATCAAATCTAATATGCTTTCTCGAAGGATTCCCAAGATGGACAGCTAAATCAGTTTCTAGCTCATTAGATCAAGTGGGCTTGTTTTGTTTTGCTAATGTGAAGTTCAGGTGCAGAATAGGAATTGCATTTGTACAATGTCTCTGAACATCAAGGCCTCTTTCCCAGGGTACCTAAGTATACATTGAATTTGCAAATGTAGGGTTAAACCTTAAAAAGGCATTTGTAAGCCCCCAAATCTGCAAGTTTTGCAGATGATTAAGGGGCCACACTGTAGAGCTCCTGCTTTCTTTATCGTTGTGTGAGTGCTCTGTTCCTGGGTCTCTTCCCACACACGGAGACTTGATTGCAGCGAAAAGGAAAGGGACATTTTCTGTAACTGTCCTACCTTTAGGTAGACAGGTTTCTCCTCCCTCTCACCCCAAGCATCCAATTTAGATCCTTTTTTACACAAATACCTCTTCCTAGTGTCTCTAGCCAAGAAGCAGCAGAGCTAAAGATTGTATTGTTCAATCTTCTCCAGGAAAAAAGCATAACATCTCAAGAAGGACATCTGTGTAACCTGACAGTCTGAAACTCCTGAAGCAGGGGAGAGGCCAGAGGAGAACCTGGGCAACAGCTGAACAGAGGACAGAGAGAGGACCGGGGTGCTGAGAAGTTGTTTGGTAACTCACCAGGGAAGAACGTGGCATGACCTCATGTCAGAAAAGGGAGGAGAATAAAAATAGTTCATTACAGCATGGGCTGACCAGCATGTCCTAATATAAAGGCCAGTAGCTTCTGCTTGTAGGAATTTAATGTCAAGTGGTTTCCAAGGAAAAGAAAACTGTTATTATAGGGGACTTTATCCAAGAGCACGTATTCTAAAGTGGTTTTAGAGGCGGAACAGTTTCAGCTTTTGTGATTTCCTAAAAACACTCCCTTTATAGGAAAGAGAGAAATAAGCGCCTCTTTTTTTTTTTTTTTTTTTGCTACAAAACCTGGTTCCAAACAACACACACTAAGTTCAGG
>NW_009629506.1:38929-40114 GCF_000690535.1 Cariama cristata
TTGCTAGAAAACCTGGTTGCCAACAACATGAGCTAAGTTTCAGGTTTGCTGGAGAGTGGGAGCTGAGGATGTCTGAGATAATTTCAGGTTTAATGTTACAACTGGACTAACGATGTATTGTCTTCATTTTACTGGACAAAGTTAACTCCTACCTGTGTTCTGAGTTGACTGCTGACAGCTCATTTAAATTAAATGCATGCAGTCGTCACATTTGTTTGGTATTTATTTTATGCCAGTGAATTTCAGTCATTGACAAGTGACCTGTGATCAGCAAATGCAGCTGATCACTGCCACATCTATCAGGGGAAATGAGAGGTTTGGGTGGGAAATGTTCCCCTCAGGTGAGAAGGAACAAGATTCCCCTCCAAGGGAAGCCAAGTTTAGGACAGAAAAATAAATTTCAATGTAAAACCTGAGAAATACGGAGGAAACAAGGCGAATGTCAGGCTAAGTAGTCCATATGTTGTGCATGCAAGCTATTGTCCAGTATTGTAGCTTGCTCTGTTCTTATATACAGTTTTGACATTTACTTTAAACCCAATAAAACGTGTACTAATAGATGTCATAGCAGATTATTATCTCTTTGCTCAGTGCAACGTCTCTGTGAAATGAGTAAGTTCTTCCCAAGGGCTGTAAGAAGGGATTACAGCAGTGCTCCCCGTGCCAGTCCAGCTCCCAGCCCTGCACCGTTCAGGAAAAGTCACACTGGATGTAAGCATGGAAAAAATCAGGGAAAAAGGTCTTTAACGGTGCTACTTTTGTGCGTCTGTGGGCACAAAGTTAAGAGTCAGTCAAGTGTCCTGAACTTTCAGTTTTTCCACGGAAAGAAACCACTTCTCCAGATTTTTCTCTACTTCTGACCTTGGACTTTTCCCTGTGGGGCTGGATGCCAGCTTGGTTTGGGGAGAGCAGGAAGGGATTTAAAAGATATGGAACTAGATGGGCTTCTTCTGGACAGATGGTGTTTGTAACAAAATAAACTGCATTGTGCAGAGAAGAGGGACAACTTAGTTACGGCATGGGTGCAAGACAGGGAAATAAGCTCCTGTTACCTCAGTTCCCTGGCCTGTAGCTGTCAGGGCCCTGATGGCACCCCAGCCCTGAGTGTCCCTGCCCGGCCCCTCGGCCCAGGACCCCACGTCAGCCCTCAGGGCCGTCAGCCCCTGCCCCGGCGGCGCCGCAGCA
>NW_009629507.1:0-15566 GCF_000690535.1 Cariama cristata
GGGCACCCGGGGGTGTGGGGGAGTCAGGAGCGCTGGGGTGCAGCCCGGGAGGGACTCGCGTTATGAATTTAGCATCACGAGCCCAAACGAGCTGGAAATCCAGTTTCATTAGTTCCACCGCTCAGGCATTTGCTTAATCTTGAAAAACAAAAGACAAAAAAAGTGGGTGGGGGAGTTATACCAACTAGTAATGACGTTTTAAATCCATAGAATAGTTCAGCAAAATAAATGCTTTTGTGTGGCTTTTGTATTGCAAAGAGGTTTATATTAAAGTAGCGCAATCCTGGAATTACACGAACCTGGTGTTTATTCTGGTTCACGCTGGGACACTTGCTTTCTAAGGGCAGACCTGGTGTATTTAAGGGCAGCGTGAAAGAATAAAGACTTGATCCCGCACTTGAGGCCGAAGCATTATGTCTCTGCAAAATGTTTTCATTTGTACTTCTAGTGTGTCATCCTGAGAATTTAATTTCCTGTTTTTCAGTATGGGAGAGTCTTTTTTGGAAGCCACTGGAGAGCAGGGGTTTTTTTTGGAAAGTAAACTGGCAAAATACAGTGACTTTTTTGGGTGGTTCTTTTTTTTTTTTTTTCTTTCCTGGATATAGAACTCACCAACGTTATCACTCACAACCAATCTTATCATTAAAATAAGTAAATAAATAATTAACAAAGTAGTGTGAGAGACAACCCTCTTCTTTTCACTCTTCCCTACCCTCAGCCGGCATTGATTTTTCCTAGGTTTCGCAGTTATGCTTCTCGGATTTAAAGCTCTTATTCCCTTCCGCTTTGTGTTGTGTGACAACCCAGGACCTTATTTGTTTAGTTACTTGTGTCACTCTAAAAAAACCCATAAACCAGAACGTCATGTTTTCTGTTCTTCCATTTCCAGTACTCTTGTTTGTGTTGAAACTTCCAGAAAGAGATAAAAACAGCTTAAGAAAAATGCTCTCCAGAGCAATCCTTTAAAGAGCAACAAACAAACAGTGCAGATTGGTCCTAAAGGCTCTGCCTCCTTTCTGGGGAGGGAGGGAGGTGGGCAGAGAGGATGTTTTCTTCTTAGCTGTGCTCTAATCATCCCATCTGGGATTTGATAAGCTCCACAAGTCTGAAACTGCTGCCTGCTCCTGTCTTCCCCTTCCCGCCTCTCCGAAGATTAAAGTGAACGTGGCAAAAAGGAAACGGTTTATTTTCAGCTCCTTGTAGTTAATTAGTTTACGGTGCAGCATTTTCATTGTTTGTGTTTTAATCGTGTTGCTATATTCTTTTCTTACGCTGTTTACTTTTCACTTTGCGTTCTTTGATACAGAAAGAGGTTTACAAATAGCTCGCTCTTGCAAAATTTCAGGCTCTTTTCACCATTTTCTGTTTCACCTCGGGCACTGTGACCAGGTGTCGGTGGTTCCCGCAGAGGCACGCTTTGCCTTCCCCCCGGCTCGCGGGCTGCACCGCGGACGTGCCGCGCTTTCCTTTCATTCTCGGACGGCGCTGGGATTGTAGGAGTTAGGAAAGCCGAATGCACAAAATAGGGAGTGATTAATCCGTTAAAGTATTACATGTACAAGATACAAATATTATTTGACATACTCAAAATTAGCTAAATCTATGAATTGGCTGAGCTAAAAGAAGTTCTTAGTTATAACACGCTTCCCTTTTCACCCCCGATTTGTCCTAAGAGTGTAGGATATGCGCTGAATTCTTTAAACCTTTAAGGCCCAGAAGTAAATTGGCCAGGACTTGAGTCTGCTTATTCCCACGTGTGTGTATTTTTTATGATTTCTTGCACAATGGGAACGGCCGACATTATGACTCGTATAGTATTGCAACATTGGCATATACATTCTATACGTACGGTAAATGTATGTGTTCATTTTCTTTGTACGTCATGGATATAACGTCCTTAATTAAAACCTTACACACCGATTAAGGCACAAAAATGTTCATTGCTTAAGATTCTCTCTTAAGGGGGAGGGGAAAACTTGTTTTTAAACCCCAATTTTTGTATATAAGCCCCTATATTTACGTTGCAATGTAATCGCACTTCTAGATGCCCTTCCCTGCTGCTGCGGAGGGTGTGTAAATACGCTGTTTTAGCCAGTTGCTGCAGAAGGTCCTTTGGGGTCACTCCTGTATCTTCAGAAGAAAAACATTTTCTTCTTTGAGACAAACTGCAAAAATCAATTATTAAAGCAAAAGCTTCTAAAATCTTACCTTGTGCTTGCTTTTTCTTCCCCTTGCTGTCTTTTTTAGCTTCCCTAATGCTGTGAGTGCTTTTTCTGGCCGTAGAAGCGGTTGACCGGTGCCCCCGGGACGTTGGGCAGGTAAGGACGGGGCGGGGGGAGCTCCAGTCCCGGCCTCACTGCCTGCCCTGCACCCCCGCAGCCTTCCTAGGAGCCAGCTCAGAGGCTTGGAGAGTGCCATCTGTTTTTAGGACTGTGGCCTCCATTCATTTATTTTTAAAAAAAATTGTTTGGGGCATAGTACTTCTCATTTTTCCGCAAAGAGAAATGCGCGCACTCTTCCCACAATTAACAAAGTCCTTTTTCTGCTGTTTTGGGAACCGAAGTACCTTGCTGCAATTGCAAGCTCCTCGTATACAAGTGACGTTCGCAGTCTCCGTGCACGCCCGGTACTGAGCTTGCTGATATGGGACTGCTGGGCCCTGGCGATGGCCGAGGGCTGGCTGAGGCGGGGGCAGGCGGTCCAGCGGGCTGGCCGCGGTGTGCGGTCCGGCTCACGGAGAGGTACACGGACCCTTCTCTCCCGGGCAGTGCGGGTGGCAAGGGATGCCACAGGGCATGGGGTCTCCTCAGGACGATTTCAAACGGCAGGATTGAGGAACGGGCCGTGAGTGCCGTCGCGTTTACCTCTCTGTTGCTGGTGCCCTCGCAGTGTTGTGCTCCAGTCGCTCGCCGTCACCACTGGCTGTCCCACCGAGCGTTTCTTAACGCTTTTGGCATCTTCTGATGCCTGGCGTCTGCCTCGGCTGCCTCTCCGTACACGTCCGCAGGCTCTACCCGTGTCGGCACTTTCCACGCAGGAGTGCTTGGTTCGGTGGTGCTGTGATGTTTTCAGATCCCACCTCCGTTCCGCTTTCAGCTCTCTGCAGTGTCACAAAGCAAGGTAATGCCTGGGAAAGCAGCTGTGAATGTAGGGAAGATTTATCTTAGTTTGTCCCGCTCAAAAGTTGAGAGAGGAAGAAGATACCACTATCACCGATACCGAACTGGTAACATGGAGGGGCTGAAACTGCCTGTGGGAGCGAAGGGTCCCAGCGAGGGGGAGAGCAAGCAGCATCCCTCTGCGGGACACGCAGGACATGGGGGCCGGCTGGCAGGACCCTGTCCGCTGAAGGTAAGTCAATAGATCCCACGTGTGAGGAGATTAAATGGCACGGCAAAGAAGCAGCTCAGCTTGTGGTCTTTAACACAGTTTGTGTTTTTTTTCTCTCCATAGCTCCATGTTACAAAAGTAGAAAAAGTTCAGGCAAAGCCTCTGTGTTTTCCTGATGTTTTTCTCTTGTGTTTCCTGTCTCTGAGGAGTTGTTGCCGCTGCAGCAGGGGCTTTGCATCCGAGTTCCTCCTGCTCCAAACGGAAAGGGCAGCAGTTTGGAAGGTGTGGTTTTAGATAGCCACAAGTTTGATGGTCCAGACAAACATTTTTGTTTTGAAACTACTCATCTCCTTTGGGACTCCTTTAAGAGAGGGACCGAGCTATCGTTATTTACATCCTGCAACTGCACGAAGCTTTCGAGTAACTGTTTTAGAAATCCAGTGACTTTCCCATGACGAGATGCTGGGTGCCTGTCCCGTAACCACTGTCCTCTTTCCACGTTTTGGCACTGTTGCATGGGAGGACGAACCACCAGAATGGTGCTGTTTAGTCTTGGTCGAGCCTTGTGCTGGTGTTGCTGGTTTTTATTTCCTCCGCTGTTGTCCAGGGCTGTGTCCAGACTCATTACAAGAGTTGCTTCCCGTGGGAGCTCCCTCCTTCTGCCGCGCAGCTCTCCCCCCACCCCACCGGTGACCAGGCTTTTTCGTGTCATGCGCCCGCTGTCTGCGACCCTCACGTAGCAAGGGGCAGTTTCAGGATAACAGAGAGGCTTCTGTCTCTGTCTAAGAGCAAGCCTATAAGCTTCCCTTAAACTTCAAACGTTTCATTGTTGGAAAGCGTTCAGATGTTCACAGGATAAGGGGTCTTTATATGTAATCTGGCATTGCGCGGTAAAAGATTGCTTTATGATGTGCGGTTCCTTTATAAACTGGCCGTTTAAAGTCAGCATGCAGGAGATTGGTTTTCTTCTTGTGTTCAATGTTGCTTTTAGAAGGGTGTTTTTTGTTTTTAATTTTGGGGGAGTTTTTAGTAGGACTGTAAATCTTAAGGTGGTGGGAATAGGCAGAAAATGCTGCAACCTAGGCGAACCTGACCATGCCCACCTCCGTACATTTGGTCAAACACCAGTGTCAGCGGCCTCCCGGGTAAGAGAGTCCTCAACCTGTCTGAAGAGGGTGACTCAGGACTCTGTTACTGTAGGGCCTTAGTAACCTACAACTGAAAAATACTTTCTGGACTAATTCATGTCCCCAAATCAATGTAATATGAGGTGTTGTAAAGTAAGGACAAGTGACACTGGAACACAGGGAGAAGGAAGGCTATTGCTCTGCAGACTAACCAACGCTTTCTCCACAAAGTGGATCGAGCTCATTTACGGGTTACGCAGCCTGACCCAGATGTGTTCATTTGTAGACTGTCCTCCAACCTGAAAACCTTCTTCTTCCCCATTTTTGCCAAGTTAAAATAGTAGCCCAAGAACCAGGGATGCCTGCTTCTACTTGAGGTTTGAAAAAACAGCAGCAGAAGCATGTTGCTGATAGAAAACCGACAGATGCTTATCATTATGTAGATTTTCTTCTAGGTTCGAGTATCATAAACTGAATTGCACCGACTAGCATTTGAGAAGTGTTTGAGACCACTTCTGACTTCAGCCAGCCGCTTCCTCCAGCTGGGTGAAGCTCATAAGAACTGCAGCAACTGCAACGTGTACCAGACCATGTGACTGGGTTTGGACCTTAAATCATGGTTTTGTCTGTTTTAAATGGTGGGTAAATTGTCACTGAACAATTTTTACTGTAA
Source organism: Cariama cristata (assembly GCF_000690535.1). Taxonomy (NCBI): domain Eukaryota; kingdom Metazoa; phylum Chordata; class Aves; order Cariamiformes; family Cariamidae; genus Cariama; species Cariama cristata. The sequence goes on from NW_009629507.1 coordinate 5,131, forward strand.
TGAAAAATCCAGGGTTTTGCGGGTTCACATTTAGGATCGTTCACGGTGGACTTGATTCAAAGATCCTTGAAGTTGGTGGGTGTTAATGGATTTGGGAGTGCAGGCTTGAGAAAAAAGTAGTTACTGTGTCTGTTGTCAGTGATTTTTCTTTTGCCAGTAGTAATAAACTTAATTCTGGTCCCAGTATGAACTGACAAAAACGTACCTGGAAGCTGATGAGAACAAACAGGGCTTGTCTCATGAAGCAGGCAATGTCATGAAACCGAACACACAAATGGTGTGTGGTTAAGCTACTCATCACATTCTGTTTCACAAAATACTTTTTTCTTTACAAAAGGAAAGTAATTTTTACACAAGGCTACATAAAAACACTGCTGGTATGTGTGCAACACTGGGAGGGGGCTATGGTTTTTTGGTAGAAAATTCCAGCTTGTTGTAGCTGGTGCTGCTTACAGGAAAAGGCTGTTCCTGGCAGATGATAACCCTGATTATCTCCCGAGAGTGTTTTGCTTTTCTTTAAAGTTTCAAATCAAGTCTCTTTGAGATTCAGGCAGCTTTTCATGTCTGGTGGTTTAGGAGGAGATGCTTGGACAGCTTTCGTTTGGACACCGCTTCCATATTGGCAGTGATGTGTGTGTCACGGTTTGGGGTGACCCTGTTGTAAATGTTTTGGACTGGGATGGGTAGCAAGTTGCAGTTACTTATGGGAAGCTGTTGTTGCTTAAATCTAATACTGTTGAACTCATCAAGCTCTAAACCAGCCTCGTTCTGTATTTGATTTTAGATGGCAAGCAGAAGGGGAATTCAATGGGAGTTTTTTCAGAAAAGGTTTTCATTCTCAACACTTTTCCTTTGCCTGCGACTTCTCCTCTTCCTTCCCCACTCTTCCTCCGGCTGGGTAACAAATAAACCTAAACAATTCCTGTACGGCAGTCAGCTGGTGCCAGCAGCCTATTGGATATTAGGGTATGCCTTTGTACACTTCTAGCCAACTCTTCATAACCGAAGCAAATCAAAACCTGTTACGGTAAATGCCGTCCGTTGAAAGAACCATTTGTGACAATAGACTTAGCCGAAGGAAGGGCACCTTTCACTGAAGAGTCAGATGGCTGCTTCCAGGTTTTCCTTTTTCCCAAGTACAGAAACTTGGGAGGGCAAGCTCTCTTCCATTAGTAGTTCTGATCAGACAGACCTTTTGTCACCTCTTCTATTTATTATACTAATTGCAAAAGAAGTCAAAAGTGGTGTGCCTCGAAGCCTATATTCATTTGTTGTGCACCTCCTATGCTGTATTCTGCAGAGTCAGCAAGCCTCGCCCAGCCCTTGCCCCCAATTACGCAGCAAAATTGTTCCTTTCCTTTCTCCCTCCCTGCCCCGCTCTACCCCCAAACACCTCATGTCCTTTGTAGCCAGGGAGACAGGGCACGTTTAGCATCACTTTCTAAAATCAAGCAAAAAGCATCCCCTGGAAAAGTTTCAAGCATTCTGCCTGCCACTCCCAAAGTTCAAAAGATCTTGCAAGGCTAGAGACGTGGTGAATTGTGTCTCTGCCTCAGATTTAACTAGACACCCCTTTACCTAGCCCTCTTGCTAGTTTGGGTCGAACACGGTCTCAGCGGAGGGCTTGGACTGGACTCCCCGAGGATGTATTAAGGCAACTGCCTGCAATCCAGTGCTGTCACGGCAGAGTTTCACTGTTGGTTGAAACTAGCACTGCAGGCAAAGAAGCAGACCTGCCATTCCCCAAATCCTGCACCTGCCCGGCCATCCTTTCCTCCCTCGTTCCCCAGGGCCAGCACAGGTTGGGGGTCTTTTGCCGTTACTTTGCGAACTGGGCAAAAGAATTGGTCCAGTTCATTGTAATCCCGGTTCCTGCGGAGGCATTTGTGCTGGGGCCAGGGCGGGAGCGCGGCCGGGGCCGTGTCCAGAAGCCCCGCACCGGTGCCGGGGGGCTCGGCCCCTTTTGGCAGCAGTGCCGACCCCTGTCTTTCAAATATTCATGGGACCAGCAGTGTGGAGTCCAGAGTTTCCCTTATTTGTCACTTCTCTGGAGAAATTATTAAATCAGTCTCTTGATGTAGAAGAAAATAATGAGCTAATCCGGAGTCGAGGGGCTGTTGGATTGTTTCGGACCTGGCTCGTCTCTTAAGCTCCTAACTCTTCTGCGTGCAGATGTTAGCCAATTAGTTCGGAGGCAGAAGTAGAGTTTCTTGACTTGATTTTTTCTTTCCAGGCCAAATGCCTGGAAGCTAGGGAGGGAAATGGATGGCACTGGAATAATAACCACCTCCCCTGAGCCTGAGCCAAGCGGTTAAGACCCATCTTTTTTTCAGTGTTTTCACAAATTCTGCCAAGTTGTACAAAAGATGTTGGGGCGGGAGGAGGTGTTGAGTTTTTTTCTTTATTCCTTGATATGCCCAGGGTTTTTTTCTCAACCAATAAATAAAGCAAGCAAGCAAGGGAGAAGACGCTTTGGTCTGTAGTTTTGTGATCAAAAATACCTATTCCTAAAATCTTTCACGACAGCCCCTTCTGATTTGTAATTTTTTTTTTTTTTCCCCTTCTCTCTCCACCCCGAACTCTCCACCCAAAATGAAATCTCAGCCTTATGAGATCAGAGGTCTGCTTACTGATCAGGATTTAGAGCGGTGTAATCCAGTTGCCGTGTTTTAAAGAAGATTTACTTGGTGGTTCTTTAATAGAAGTTTTACTTTCCTACCTACTTTTCATGTGACGATGACCAGTAAAAGTAATTTGACCTAAGAAGCCATTGCCCCTTCCTTTCCTGTGGATGCCCTCAGCATCCTGCCGGAGGGGCGCAAGGCGAAGATGTGCCGCTTCTGCAGCGGAGGCAGGTTTCCGCGGTCGATAATGCCGGGCTCCAAGTCATCGGGGTGTAGCTGTCGAGTTACTCATCCGGCAGTAATTTCACAGATGCCGCGCTCGTGGAAAATTCAGCCATGTACTTGGGGGGAAGGGGAGTTGAAAGCAGTTCAAATTCAGTCTGGCTTCGCTGGTGTGGACACCTGGGCACTGAAACGTGTGTCCTTCTCTGTTTGCTGTACAGTTGCTGCTCCGAAACCTGAACACCAGCAGAATCATAGCTCCGCCATCTTCTCGGAGTTTACAAACTAAACGTTTTAACGTCATTGTTAGTCTGTGCTCCGTGAGTTGTTCTTTCAAAGATTTCGCCTCAAGGGAAAATAAGGAGTAGCTGTCATTTGAAATTTACTCAGGGTTGGCAAAATGATGGCATTTGTCACTTCTGCTCTCCGTCTTCTTCACACTGGCCCTAGTGTGTGTCAAACTGGATGTTGTGTTGACTTACTACTTCTCCTGCTTTGTTCTTCTAGAGAACGCCCAGTAATTAATACAGTCTAAAAATGTAGTGTGGCACAAACACTTTTCTTTTTCTTCATGTAGTTTTCAAACACGGAGGCTGTCGAGAGCCTTATGTGCATCATCTTTCAAAACCAGTTTGTTAAAGCAAAATCACTGAGAGATACTGGGTTGACCAATTTTTTTAGGGCTGGATCTAAAATAATTGGCACACTTGCAGTGTGCTGCTGCGCATCTCATGTTGTTGACCTTGTCTCCCTGAAGTCTGAAGAGCTGCCGTGTCAGTGACAGTGATGTGTCTGAGCAGTCTGAGGGAGTCCGGCAATTATTTTAATATTTTGCGTAATACCGGTGGAATTTAATAATTAGTTGTGAAGATTCAAATCCTATTACCTTCTTCCCTAAAACAGGAAAAATGGTGGAAGTTTGGTGGTAAATGCTAGCAGAGTGAGAAAGAAGTGTAACATAATTTGTGATGTTCCAGTCACTAATTTTTTCTTTCCCTTTCTCTCTTATTTTACAGGGCATGTTTTCGAGCCATTTTTGAGGAAATGTGGTGAATGTAAACTTGCTCTGTTTTGGGGGGAAACTCTGGTAAGTGGTGCTGGCTTGATCAGTTTCGGTTTTCAATGAGAATTTCAGAAATATTGGTTTAGCTTTTTTTTCAGTTTTATTTTATTTTTTAGCTGACGGGAAATACAGAGACATAGTTGATTATAGGTACTTTTTTTCCTGTGCATGAGAAGCATTGACAGAAAACAGCACGCGGGGCCTCAGGGCGAGGAACGTAGGTTCATTTGCTCCAGTGGCGTCTGCCTCTTGTGTTTGTAGCTGTTGTATGCTGCTGAAGGGTGGTTGAGCTAAAACCTGGAGTAGAAGAAACACAAAGGCCTGGTTTAAAAACAAGGGCAACAAAACAGCATGCCAGTCATGTAAAAAAACCCGGAGCAAAAATAACGTAGAGGGAGCCGATACCTCCCAAAGGGGTGGGGGTGTGCAGTCGCTCCGACACCTTTCCATCCATGCCCAGAACGTCTGCTGGCACGCTTGCCACATGGAGCTGGGATGCGTTACTTATACCTGAGGGCTAAGGTGGTAGTTACTGCTCCTGGGTGCTTCACCAGTTTCCCTGTTCCTCCTGTCCATCCCACGTGGCAAGCGTGGCTGTGTCTCTGGCTGTTGGGTGTGCGGCACGTCCAGGGGCACCAGCTCCCCACAGACTCCTGGTCCTGCGGGCACTGTGGGAACGTGGCACGGCACCTGGGATGTGTCCGTGCGGCTCAGCTCCGCTGCTCTGAGGGGAAGGCGGCAGAGAGGAATGGGAGGTAATTAGCGACATGCTCCAACTGGAGGGAAGTAATCCTGAGAAAACTCTTCCAACCTGCAAAAACGCAGCAGGTCTGGAGCAGTTTATAGGCTCGTCTTGCTTTTCCCTCTAGGAGACTGTCAATACATACGGTTCTGGCTGGTGCCAATCGATCACCGTCACCCTTGGGGAAAAAATGCCGGCAGAAGATTGTGTCCCTTCTTGCCCTTGGCTGAGCAGAGTATTGGACTGGTATTTTTTCTTCAGCCAGCTTATGCAGATTGCAGATGAAGACTGGCTTATTCTCCACTGGCTGAAGACTTCAGAGTCGGATAGCCTGCAGGGTAGAAAACTGAAAATCAAAGACTGGCTCTCTGAGAACATTTGTTCTTTTCTGCCATTTGAAAAAAACAGATGTTGTTACATCATACAGAAAGATCTGGATTAGCTAGCAGATGTTTAAATGTGGATGGTTTAGCCTTCTGCAGAATGTATAGTCTTAAAGATAAGAAAATATAAGATAACCAAGATCAGAATTTTTCAGAGAATTTTACCAAACACACGAAAAGTCCTGTACAGCGGTATCTGGGTGAACCCTGCTCTGGCTCATTCTTCTAAGCAGTTTTCTCTCTACAGTCTGGCTTTTCTGACAATTAAGCATGTTCTAAGCTTGCAGCTATATCCACATACTGGGAAATACGAACAGCAATTATTTAACCAGAACTTAGTTGTAGGGCCAAAGATGAGCCACAGACCAGCAGCATGAGCTCATTAGTCCATGAAATTTTGTGCTGACTTCAGTTACTGCAAAAGACGATAGAATCTGTATCTAGTTTTATTTTTGGTGGTAGTAACGATACTTTGGTCCTAAAAGTTGTCCGATGTCCTTACAGATTGGCTGATCTTTGTGTGGGGTGTGACAAAGCTATGGTGCTCACAGGTCAAGGCGTAGAGTCATAATTCAGAAATAGTGATGCCATGTAACACCAAGGACAAAAAAGTTGTCAGCAGACCTGGTAGTTGGATTGTGGTGTTTTAATTTCCCTTCAAACATGCATCAGCTGAGACCAGCCTAGTCTCCATGGCTGGCCTCAATAAAAGAGCATAGTTCAAGAGCAGCAGGAGGAAAGAGACAGAAGCAGTGTGTTTCTTAGAATCATAGAATAATTTTGGTTGGAAGAAACTGCCAGGTGGCATGTTATCCAAACCCCTACTTGAAGCAGGTCCTATGAGGTCAGGTTGCTCAGGGCCTTGATTTTCAAAATTCAGCTGGATGCCAAGGCTGGAAACCCTGCAGCCTCTCTGGGCACCCGTTCCCGTGTCTGGCCATCCTCAGAGTGAAAAAGTGCTTCCGTGCTGCTTCTCGTCGTTGTTGCTCGCTGTTGATCGGTGCAGACTTTGCATCTTCTCTGCCTGTGAGAGAGGGGTCTTGGAGAAGCCCCCGAAATCAGGGAAGCTGCTCCTTGTGGCTCCAAGGAATTGGGGTGTCACACAGAGCAAGTAAACTTGTTAGTGAGGGCGGGGGGGAACCCACGGTCTGGTTCACAGAGGTTCTACTTGGGTGACGTTTCTCAACCTATAGTTCATGTTCAGACTTGGAGAGCGTAGCCGCTTGACTTGGTTGAATCCCAAAACCTGGGAGAAGGTTAGCGAGCAAACTGCGGCTCCTGAAAACTACCTGTTTCCCTGACTTGCTTAGAGATACAAGCCGATGAGAAGAGACACTTCTCCTTGCTGGATTGTAAACATCCTGGAATTTCTTCAAGCCGGTCTGGAGCTGGGTTTGTACCACTCCATACTCCAGGACTTTGCCCTAGAATTTAGTATCGTTTTCCTGGAGCCGTCTAATATGTAAACAGACTTCGCAAATTTTGCTTGTTTTCACAGCTGTTCCTTCCCCTCTTCACACTTCATACTGTTTGCAAAATCTTATTTTGAGGTAGAATAACGAGGAACCTTGAGTTTCTCATCTTGTAAGGATTTCTGAAATATCTCTGACCCCACTGTCGGTTTGCCTATGGCATTCCAAATTCCCAGAGAGTTTAAAAACAATTGCGAAAAATAGAAGACAAGGCAACAGTTTTTCCCAGTCTCAGTCCTTAACCCACTGAATCCAAGGAGGTCTAGACATCAAGAGAACGTTTTGAATTTATCTTGACATAGCGGCTGAGCTCAGAGGCTCAGCGGTTATTTATTCATCTTGTATCAAAGTCCTAGAAAAGGTCATCCAGCCTCCAGATCAAAAATTCATAGCGGTTTTAGGAGCTGATTAGAGAAGTATACTTGAATGCTGGGAGGGAAATCTTGGCTGAGTTCAAAACTCCCTCGGCTCAGCTGCTGCTATCTGTCTGAGCAGTGCAAGAAGAGACCTCTTTTGATGAGATTTCTGTCAAGCAGCCTCATGGATGGCAGAGCAGGTATTGCCTGGCACCACAGGTTTGACCTGTCCTGCGTTGGGCACGGCGTTCGGCCGGCGGCCACGGAGCGGCCGTCCCTCCGCACCAAATACTTACACGCCTGCAAGGGCTCCCAAGAAGCATGGCTGATGTAGGACAGAAAACCTTGGGCTGATCTGCGTTTTATTTTCTTATTTTTTTCCCTAGTCAGACTGCCCTTTGCCAGTCCGGGCTCCCCTTGAAACTCTTGCCATCAGGATCAGAGGGGGATCCAAGCTGTGCAGTGAATAGAGGGGCTGCCCTGTCGTAAACCTGACCTGCATCCTCCTGTGCCGCTGTGTGCTCGTCCTTTCCCTATGGATTTCCTCTTCCCAGGAAAGCTGTGAACGCTTCAGACGCAGGCCTTGAAGCTGAATGCATAGCTCAGGGCCTGGAAGTCCACCGCTTCTCACTCTGAGTTTGGGCAGGGATACCTGCTCCCCAAGTTTGGGGTTTTTTGGTGTTTCAGCCAAAATCTGAGATGCTGTGCTTCTGTCTGCACGCTTCTCTGTAGATTCGAAGCAACTGCACATCTTAAACAGTGGTTTCAGCTATTTCTAGTTGCTCACATGTATTGTGGAAAATTCGGATTTCAACTGCTAAGACACTTCTGGTGTTTTGGGTTTTTGCCTTTAAGGACAGTCAGATTTTTCTTCTCTATTTTAAACAAAAAAATCAGCAGACTAAAATATATATGTTTTATATAATTTAAGAAATTATATAAAAACAAATTTTCAGTGTCTTTATGCATATGAAATTTGTTTGCCTTTAGAAAGGTTGTGATGCCCTGTGCATTCCTGGGTGTCCAATCTGTATGATACAATTATTCACATCCTTGATGTCTACCAAAAATGCTGTTGAATTTCTCTTGGTGATTCCTCACACTTGTCAGGTTTCTGGCATAAGGCAGCTATGTATTATCTACAAAGAGCTTGGAATATGCATTCACACTGTAAAAATAACCCACTGTAACTTTGGTTTATTACCTGTATCTGCCATGCCGACAGGAGGCTTTGCCAGAATCATTCGCTGTTCCCTGTATTAGGGCTCACCTGGTGCATTTTGGTCCTATTTCTGGTAGCTTTTTGTTTTCCAGAGTCATTAATCTGGGCACCGATGCACCTCATAATGTGCTTCTCTTGCGTATCTTCATTACCTCTTCCTATGGGTTGGAGATTATCATGCATCCTTAGGAACGAAAGCGTGTGGAAATGCTTCAGTATTTTAAAATATCTTGGGGTTTACCAAGATTTGCTATGCTATGCTTGTAATTCCTTCCGTTTCAGTCTGTTTCTTTTCTTCCAGTCTAGTCTGTGCGAAAGATGTGCGTGTTGGTGCCGCTGGGAGTGGTAGATGTTAAATCTGCTCCATAAGATTTCGAAGGAATGCAGCTTGTCCCCAGCCCAGGACTGCATGTCTCCAGTCCCCACCAGGCTGGGTTTAGTCTGCTCTCTTGGGGGATGTGAAGCATTGTTGTACTTGTGCTCAGCGTATTAAATCAGGTAACCCTACAGAGGGAGGTTACGTTCCAGTCTCCTGCCGAAGAGATCTTGGTGTCTCAGTCTCTGGCGTTTTCCCAAGTGGTTTCCTACATCTCAGTGGTAATCCATTTAGTTTAGCTTGCCTTTTTTTTTTTTCTTCTCCCCCGCCTCGAGGTTGAGGTGATCCAGTTGTTGGAATTGCTCAGCAAAAGAGAGCTGGTCTGTTAGCCACCCGCCTGGATGTCCCTCGTGCTGTAGCCACTGCAGAAGAAATAGGGAAGGCCAGTTAAGACACTGTTCCATCACACGGGCACCTTCTCACACCTCCTGTTCCCCGGTCTCCTCTCTCGAGGACCGAATGAGGACGGGTATGTGGTACGTTGCAGGGGCCGCTACCACCCAACCCGTCGTGAGGTCAGATTTAGAGACGGAGCAGCCTTGCGCCTGGCTTCACGTCCGGCTCTGATTATTTAATGTTAAAGTGTTAAGTGCAGCTTGGAGCAGGCGGGTCCCACCCAGCTGGTAGGGGGATCCTGGGGTGTTTTAGATGGGATCTCCAAGGAATTTAGTTGCTAGAAAGCATCACCTCCTTAGTGAGCTCATGCATATGGAGATTTGTTTTTTCAGAGGTTAGTAATTTAGTCGTGTTTGGGAGTTTTCTGCAGAGGTCAGTATACAAAGATTTTGCCTTGACACCTTGCAAGTTTATGGTCCAAATCACAAAACCTCTCGAGCTGTTTAAGGGCTGACCAGAAGCTTTTGACATGAACAAACCACTCCATTTTCCCATGCCTTGTTTCAGAATTAGCTTGAAAAATTTTGGCTGAAGTCATGCCAAAACTCCAAAACAGCAACAAAGCAAGGGGAAAAAAAAAATCTCCCATGGAGAATGGAGCATGGAGAATATTGCCAAATCTGGGACTGTTTGTGCCAAGTTTATAATCAGGCAGCAAGAGGGGCTTAGCAGGTAATGCTGTCGGCCCACAGCTAACGAGCCCCCAGCGCCGGGAGCAAGGACCGCCGCAGAGAGAGGCAGGGCTCTTACCCAGCGCCCCGTTTGCACGATGTGTCGTGTGTGAGACACGAGTCATGCCTGAGATTTAAAAGAACAGAGAACATGATTTCCCGGCATCAGGTAGGGTGTTTCTGTGAATAAGACTCTTACTAAATGAATACATGTTGTAGTGATAACTACATCTATAGGTAGGGTTTAAGGTGCGTGGATGGCTGTTGATTTTCCTGACCTGAGCATGCTGTATTTTGTAGTACAGCCACGGCTCTGCTTTACTTCTAGAGTTTCTTTTATGAAATACAAGGGGAGGGAGACAGTTAATGTAATTCTCTTGACGTTAATTCTGCCTCATCAATACTTCATGGATTTAATACATTTTAGAGCTACCATCATTTGGGAGATTATTTTATCAGCCAAGCACAGCGGAGGTTGCTGAAACTAAATGGAGGACAGAATGCCTGTGTGTGTGATATAGGATGCTGCGGTATCAAGAAGATTTAATTATTATGAGATTTGTTTAGGAGCTTTCTCTGTGCCTTTTGTGCAGCTTTATGTTGGGCACTGAATACTTTGCATATAGGCAAGTTACCCCTTCCTTCAGTAAGGGTTTGGTGTGGATGCTCATCTGGCACAAACATCATGAAGCCGCATATAAAGGAGCATGAGGAAGAGGAGAGATCTCACTGCAGATTACCAAAGCTGAATATATTTGGACATTGAGTTATTTATATTAGTCAGTTTGCTAAGCTCAAAGATAAAAGAAAGCCTGGGACGCAATCCAGAAAAACCAAGAACAGAAACGAGTGTGAAGATCATGCACGAGTGCCTGTTTTGAGAATGCCTGCGGTGCTGCATCCCAATAC
>NW_009629508.1:0-362 GCF_000690535.1 Cariama cristata
TCAACGTTTGCCGCTTCTGGTGCTGCCGCAATTTCCACTTCATACGGTCTGTAGGTGTCAAGCAGTTGACTCTGCGTTGAGTTCATAAATACGCTTTTTTAGCAAAACCACTTTAATAAAGTGGCTTTGGCGGTCACCGATGAGTTTAGACGTGGGTCGTGTATCCCACTTCAGTAAATACCACCGTGCTAAACCGTTCGATGGTCTCTCGGAAAGTATCTGTTATCAGGTGTAACATTATTCAATGCTTTTCAGACTTAAAGCGGTCCCTTCTAAATGCCTCTCTTGTTTTTCCAGTTTCCCATCGCTGCTGCTTGCATTGTTCTCCTTAGGAAAAAACCTACATAATGGTGCATTGTATA
>NW_009629508.1:427-4925 GCF_000690535.1 Cariama cristata
GGGAAAGAAAAATAAGCTATTTGTTAAATGCCTCTGGTATACTGCAGTTTCGCTCTCGCTTTGGATTAGCCACAAGGTTTGGCTAGATAAATTTAAATAGATGTAAGCTAATGGTTTCCTTTGTGGGGTCTTTGTGAAACTTTTACAGTAAATTCCACATTAAATGGAAATGTCTGTAAAACAAACTGGATAATTGAGGAAATTACTGAGGAAAAGCAGAGGGTTTAGGCTAAAGATTTAGCAAAAATTGGAGCTGGGAAGGAAACGCTGAACTGGGTCAGTTTTCACTGCGGAAGATCTGAGAGCTGCCAGATGTGCAGGTTGGGATGGCAGCAGGAACGAACACCAAACTCAGCCGACCCGAGCTCGGGGGACATCGTGTGTCAATAGCACCTTTCAACAACACGAGCTGCAAAGTTTTAAGTCTATTAATTGGCCAAAAAATGTTGTTACTCTCCTAAAAGGCAATGGAAGTCTTTCCTTTGGCTTTACTGGAAGGTAGATCAAGCTATAAAGGAGAAAGCGCAATAAAACAGTAGATTAGAACATCAGGTCACCTCCTCTCTGTGCTGCAGTTCCCACTGGCACGCAGCTTTGTATGGACCATCATCTGTGTCGGGTTTTCTGCTCACTTACCCATTTACCATCCGCTTTTATTTTCATGCCGTGATTTTCCCTGGCGTTCCCTCTTTTCAAAGTAAGGTATCAGAAAAGAAAACAATGTAAAAACCAAGCAAGTAACGCCAAGAAGATACCTAAGAGCAAGGCTCTGAGCCTTAAAGTCTCAAAGGGAAAGCGATTCATAAATGTCAGGCCGGCAGGCAGGCGCTGAGGCATCATTGATGCTGATCTTCATTCAACAAAATGCGCGCCGCCACGTCCCCCCGCCCGGCCCTATTTTGCTGTGTTCCAAACAGCTGCAAAAGTGACAGAGAAACAAGCATTTACTGTCACAGCACCCAGCAGCTGTCCCCACCAGCACCTCAACCCTGCTGTCCCTGGCACCCTAAATTACTCTGTGTTCATTCAGGTCTAGTCGTTCGCCCCTCTGGCTGCCAGGAATTGGGTTTAAATAAAACAGAGAAAGTGAATGTGCGCAGAAATAACTATTTTGTAAAGCAGCATTAACATTTGGGGACTCCTCTAAAGAAAACATACATTCAATTATGTATAATGCAGTTATACACAATCCCGCTGAGCATTCAGCTGCATTTGTTAAATGAGAGATGGGGATCTCGCAAAGAATTTGGGAGTTTCCTTCTACTAGTTAAGATTTTTCCAGCAGTAGTATTTTTTGCATTAAAATCCCTGATCCTTCCCTGTGGAAATCTGATCTTTAACTCCAGGGTTAGCAGGATAAAGGCTGAAAAGGATTTTCGGAGGAAGAATTACCTTTTTTTTCTCCTGTATTTGCACAGCATCTATAATGAGGGGGTGGTGATTCAGAAGAGGGATTCCTAAGCGGTACCATAGGACAAAGAATTAATAATCGCAGTAATCATAATTAATAGAATTGTGCTTCTCCGTTATTTTGAACAGATGCCATCCAGCCTGTGCTGTGCAGGAGGAAAGAAGACATCTTTTGCCAGTATCTCACCTGGCTTTTAACGCGTAACACTTAGACGATAACACATTGACATCTCTTTTCCTTGCTGCTGGTTTTGGTCTTCACACATGCATGTTTTCTGAGATGGAAAGAGAAGTCCGTCCATTTCGGTTTGTAATTGCTTTCACCTCCAGGTCCTTGGCTGCCAGCACCATGGTGTGCAACTTCAGGCTGGGAAAGCTGCAAGATAAAAACGCAGAACAAGCCACTATTTAACTTTTTCCACTGGGATATTAAAGAGCTAATACTCATAAAAGCACTTGTTAGTAAGGGCTATTTTATTTTATTTTATTTTAGTAGAAATTCCACACCAGGCACAATGTAACATGTAAAGATTTTCATGAAGCCCTCACTGCCTTTGACTCACGCTGAAGTCAAAGCTTTCTAAAAATAAATGTCCTTTTTCTCTGAGATCTGCTGCCATGATGAAACCTAGAAAAGGGCTCAGGAATCTCATGCACTCCTCTCCGCTTGCATTTCAAGCAAGAGAGAGGTCAGTGGAGTCCTGCCCAGTGCAGGTGTGCAGAGTTTCTTGTATCAACGCCAGGTAAATGTTCGTGGGCTGGAAAAGAGCTGCTGGGGTCGTGTTCCTCCATTGTTTGCCCTGCAGCTGCCAAACCATTCCTGTCCAGAAAAAGGAGGGATGCCGGAGCTAAGCACCCCATCAACACAGTAAAAACTAATATTAAACTAATATTTAAGCCTCTCTCTTTTCCCCCCTGTTCTCAGCAGACCGCAGCAGCTGTGCAAGGGGCGCAAGTTTGCATCCACTCACCATGGTGGGAGCCTCAAGTCCCCAGCTCTTCACAATCCCTGGAAACACCTCTAATGACGGGCTTCGGATGAAGCTATACAATAAAAACTTGTTCTTGCTGTGGTGAGAGCACACAGTGACTTTCATGACAACACACAGTAATTTTTCACTCCTGCTGTGCAGGTAAAAACAAGAATTTCGAGAGCACAGCTAAGCACAGTGGTGGGAGCTGTGGAAATGCTGAGGACTAAATACCCCAAATGTTAATTAAAATTTGCAAAAAGGTTCTGTCCCTTTTAGTCCTGAATTGTTCAGAGCAGCAAGGCTTATTTCATGTGAACAGAAGACAAATTTTGGACCTAAACTGCTCTGCAAGCAGCTGAGCCATATAAATTTAGCCCTAAAATTGCATGAGCAGGCACCGGTTGTGTGCTGGAGCCTTCGCGAACACACAGTGTAGGATTGGACCCATCACTACGGTTCATCTTGAGAGCAAAGCTTTTCAGCTCTGCTGCTGCTATTTTAATTGAAATTAGTTGAAAGTTACTACAGGTCTTTTTTTCTTTCCTCCTTTCAGATATCAGGAGCTTTCCTGAAAAGGACTGAATGTTGTTTCACAGCAATCTCTGAGCTGCCACTGAGTTGCTGTATCCTCTGGGCAGGGCATTAATCCTGCAGATGTCAGAGGCTTATTTTAACACGACGCATAGGTTACTCTTATCTGATCAGGGGTTGTTTCTTCTTCCCCCGTAAGGCTCTTTCTATTTGCTCTTTGAAATTCCCATGTAAAATCTGCTCGCAGTTCAAAGGTAGCCAATTCTGGAAAAATGATAACTTTACCACTTGATCAGCTTAAGCAACAGAGCCCACCTTTGGGCTGGGCCTCCACCCAGCCAGGGAAGGAGCGCAGTACATGTGCATGTTGCAGAGCATACCCCATCATGCGCAGCCGTTCCCGTGTGCTCTCGTGCTCTGAAAATGCCTTCCCTGTGTTCTGCTGAAGGTGAAATTTCTCCTCCCTGCTATGAGTGGGGCTCTGACTGCTCTGAAGCCAGTGCAGACGCACACTTATTCCTGCATAACCAATAGGTATGGCAGAGAGGAACGGGGATGGGAGGTCAAGCCACCTCCATCCCATGGGGATTCTGAGGGTTCCCAGGTGACAAGTGACAACGTGATGGAGCCAAGCATGCAGACCTTGTATTTAGTGCCTGATCCCCAGCAACACTGGTGTGAGCTGGTCAGGAACTTTATTGGAGACCATGTCAGACTTCAAAGAAAATGAAGCAATGTTACCAATATTGACAGGCAGCTGAGGGACCTCTGCTGTGCCCGCTCGCTGTCAGGAACAGCCAGCTCTCTTCCACCAAATCCTCTCTCAACGTACCCCACTTGGGTGTACTCTTTAAGGCTCCCTCGGGCAATGGGAATCTCAGTTCTTCCCTCCCAGATCTGCACCCTGTTTCTGGAAATCCCAATGTCAGGGCCCACCCTGCAGCAGGCTGGGTCAAGACAGAGAAGCGTTAGGCCAGGTCTAGGTGACACATCATGTGGGATCACTGCAGGGCCTGCCTCGCAGCTCCATCGTTCACCCATCTCTGCGCAAACATCACCGGTACTTTGTCGTAGAACATTTGAACATGAGACCCCGTAAGACAAGTGATGCCACTTGAACCCACTTGTTGTCCCAGCGCAATCTCATTCCATTTCATGGATGAGTGAACTTCTGGGGACACTGGAGCTACTGAAGTTTCGCAGGTGCTCCAGTTCCCTCCTCTCCCTTGTCGTTTCAGCTTCTCGTAGCCTTGTCCAGCTCAGATCCGCCTGCGAGGCAGGGCAACGCTGCTCCCTCCGCCAGCTCAGCTGAGACCTGGTGCTCAGAGACACGAAATGGTTTGTGTGCAAGATCACAAAACCAGCCGTGCAGCAGGACACGTACCCTGCTCTGGTTCCAGGCACTACTCTAGCTCTTCCCCCGTGCCCATCTCTGAGGCAAGAGAAAGCAAGTACCGAAAGTTGTCCTCCTCCTTCTACCTGCATTGAGCAAAGAGGAATTCAAGTGTGCGGGCTGGGAAATGCAATTCCCTGCCTCGGGCAGAGCTGGGGAGCCCTGAAAGGCAGCAGCATGCAAGGGGGAA
>NW_009629508.1:4989-6103 GCF_000690535.1 Cariama cristata
CTTGTAGTTGAAGGCAGGGATCAGAAAATAGGGGCTCTTGTTTTCATTCCTACCCCCGTGGGCTTGCCCCAAAGCTCCGAGTGTCCCACAAATCCCTTCCCAGCCTCAGTCATGCAATGAGATTTGAATCTTCCGAGGAAGGTACTCCGCAGGAGAGGCTGTCTTTGAAAAGATGGACTAAAAATAGTGATTATCGCTTTGACTCAGCCACCTCTAAAACAGATGAAATAATACTGAAATTCTGCAAGTTGGCTAAATTGTAAGGTAAACTTACTAAAGAGCTATGAGAACCCCAAAAGACAGGCATTATAGAAATGTATGTTAATTCTATGTCACATGAGGGGAAAAAAAAAAGTTTTGCCAAGCAACAACAGCACTGCAAAGCCATCAGTCCGAAGCCCAGGGAAACAGAAACTCTTCCACAACCGCATTAAGCTTTGGATTGGGCCCTGGAAGAAAAGTTCAATTATTCCTCAGTTGCAAGTTCAACACATATAGTACCCCTTGAGCCTTAATGACAATATTTTTTTTAAAAGATACTTTGTAAAATTGTATTTAAAAAAAAAAAACTTTGTCCAAAGGAAATTCACTTTGTAACTGCAAACTGAAAGCTGAAATCTTGAAAAATTACTGATAAGGAAAGGAAAGAATTTGAAAACAAGAATACACTCCTGCTTTGCACTTTAACAGGATATATTTCACACAGAAGGCATATGGACATTCAGGCACATTTAAAGAGTGTTACGTTTAAATTCAAAGCATACGCTTTATTTCGAAGTGATTATACATTGCAGTAATTAAACAAAATGCTCTCAAAACCACCACGTTCCTGTTACCTTTTAAGTGCTGGAATGCTTGAAGCACTCTCATAATTTCTATTTTTTTCCCCTGTAAATCTTGTACTTGACCCTTTTTTTCCGGGGGGTAGCGGGGCTGGGGGGGAAAGCGGCGGATAAAACTGGAATTTGGAGAGTTGCTTTTTTTCCAGTCGCAATTAGAAGGCTGGATTCCGCGGATAATTAGAATCAAATGCTCCAAATAAATGCTGCAAAACCAGGGCTCGCTTCGAGAGGGGCAGCCCTCCCGATCGAGCAGGCAGATCTTTTTAAAAAGG
>NW_009629509.1:0-3512 GCF_000690535.1 Cariama cristata
CGGCCCAGCCTTAAACGGTGACAACAGGTAAAAATAGTATTAGAAATAAGGAAGAGTCTGTTACTGCAATTACTGAAATCCATGAAGCACCTGCTTGGGTATGTAATTTGCACATATAATTCCAATCTGTGTTGCGTACATATGTTTTTATTTCTGTCCTCTCTTTCTCTGCTCTACTTAACACAGGCATGGAAACCTGAAACAAAGCGGGGGAAAAAAAAAAAAAGGTAGCTTAAAGAAATTGACTTCTGCTGCTCAGGCTTGTGAGTTTCCTTATTTCTGATTCCTGGACCTGACTTTGATGCATCTCAGCTCAGTCGTGAACTCAGGCAACAAGAGAAGTTAGTTTATCCAGGTAGAGAGGGCTCCTTCAGATGCCTGTGCTGCTGATCTCAGAGAAGAAAAGAAGAATTCCTATTTATCAAGAGTAGTCATAGAGGTCCAGCTTGTTGCAAAGCATATAGAAAAGAAACAAGACTAAAGAATTGTAATTGTAGACCCTGCCTTCCTGCCCATATGTATTATTTTGAGGTGATTCTTATGCAGGAAAAATCTGTGCTAATCTTTTCAAGTTGAATGGCATCCTCAGTAGAGAACAAGAGTTGCTACCTAAATTTCTTACAGCTATTGGGCTTCTACAGCTCACACTGACTCTTCAGATACAAACTGTGCTCTTGTTGCAAACTGTTTACAGAACAGTAAATCCCAATCCCAATCTTTTCTTCTTCCTCACTCCTTCCCTAATCCTCCTGTTTCCAGAAATACATATTCTCTTGATTTCTCTTGAATCAAGAATTCTTTATTTCCCTTTCTTAAGTACAAACTGTGGTCTGAGGCATAGCCCATGCTATTGCATGTGCTCAAGTTATTAGTAAAAGATACCTTTTGTAAGTGCCCCGGTTGCAGTTGCCACCTGGGATCTGAAGTCAAGCAGTTTATGCATGATTACCAATAACCTTGACCCACTGGAGGTATATTGTGCAGATAGAGAAGTGTACGGCTCCACACATCTACATCTGCACTCGGATTTTGTTGATGAGCAAATAGATGTTTAAATCAGAAGAGGATCCACAGAAGTGTCGACCGTTACAACCATGCAGTTATGTTTGGAACGAAGGGAAACTAAATTCACTTAAGCAGATTTTAGGGCTAAGCTGTTGGCATCTTAACACAGCCATTTTTCTCTTCAAAAATCACCTGAGTAAAATTCATTCCACCCATAGGAAGACTGAGCTTATCAGGAAATGCAGCTCTTCTGGTCTATGCCAGCATAGCACTTGCTCCACTGTACAATTACTTATGCTTGCAGTGGTTGAAGTAAATGGGAGGTAATGCCAAATCTGCTTTCCCTGGACAGTACTCAAGCCTGCAAGTTAGTTATGGCACCACTGTGTACTCCTATCCCACCGTTCTCCACTTTCCATTGGCCTATGCAAGGTCAAAGACTTACTGCAATTCCTGATGGCTGTGACAAAGGGAGCAATGGCCGAAACCTTGACACAGGTTTCTCGACTTGTGCCACGGGCCTCTGTAGGGCACCTTTATGTGCTCTTCTCCTCACCAGCAGCTGCATCCAGTTGGCTGAGCACTGGTTCAACATTTTCCCACAGCATGAAAGGCAGTAGAGAAGGATTTGGATTTTCATCTTTTGTAACTAAAAATGAATCAAAACTCAAAAGTATGCCAAGTGGAAGTGACTTTTTCCTGCATCTACCTTTGAATCAATACTTGCTGTCTTGGGTCTGCACATTTTTCTCCAGGGAGGATGTAAACTAAACAGAGCTGCAGTTAATCCAGGATCCTCAAAGAGATTTAATTAAGCAGGCTTTCCCACCCTTTCCTTTTGGTATTAAAGGGCACTTACTACTCATAACTGCATATTTAGCAGAATCTATGGTAGGTGAATACAGAAGCAGTTTCTTGATTAGCTCTTACCTTGTCAAGACAAGATACTGAAGGGAGTTCATCTAACCTTGGCTGAAAGCAGCTTAAATTTTTCATAAAAACATTTTCTTTTTTTTTTCTTTATGTTTAAAGCAAAAAAATCTGAGACAACTTTCTAAAGGTGCGCATTGTATGTCTGTGATGTTGGGATGCAAGCAGAGGCTTTTATAAAGGTATTTTGTTTTACTGCTATGGTGAAAATGAAAGAGCAGCTAGCATGAGATTGTACCCTAACTCTGTTCATTTGAGTGGGGAGAACACTGGACCAGATACTCAGCTGATAGAAACCACACTGATGTACATCGGCTGATATTCTTTTAAATTTTCTACAATCTGCAGTCACTGTGTTAGTTCAGTCACTACCTCTTTGATGTTAACATCGAAGGGAAGGCAATGTTACATTTTTCTCCCTACATTTCACATTTATTTGAGAACTTTGGTTTTCACCAGGATGGATGTTTACCCAAAAAAAGCTTATGGAAGGTCAGCCATAATATTAATGGGAAGTTTCATTTCTGAAAGGAAAATATTCACTGAAAAAAGAGAACTCAACCCCCACAGATAAGGCCTTCATCGGTGTATATTCCTCTATCAACTTGTCTCTCCCCAGCTGTGGTATTCATAAGAGTGTTTCCAGGTATTCTAAAATTCATTCCTAACTTGTTGCTAAATTACTGACTGATTATTTACATTTAGGTAGCACTGTGAATACTCACTGCGCAAGGCACTATACACTCACATGTGACAGTCCTTGACCCAAAGATCTTAACTGTCTAATAATCCAGAGAAACAGATTCTTTGGTGAACGTACATGTCCTTATCCCTAGTTCTCACAGGGAACTGATGCATACTGAGATTTCCTCCCTCAAATGTAAGGCATGTGTGTAAGTAGCAATTTAACATGCATGTGAAAGTCTCTCCACCAAGTATAACAGGTAGAACGGAATAAAATAAATGCAAGACCTTCTAGTACTGTTCCATAGAAAATTCCTACAATACTGCATTGTGTTATAAAGCCACATTCTCTGAAACTGAATCTGGAGCCACAGTGCTCTTCTCTACACTGCCTATTTGCACAAACCAAAAGTTCATTTTAGATTATGGAACATCAGTATTTTTAGCAAAAAATGAAATCTTAAATCCAGACAAATTATTCTGATGTAGAAAAAGAAGGTAAAAATAGAACTTGCGTGGGTCTGGATTTTAATTCAAATGCAAGAGGCCATAATGTAACCCATCAGTCAAGCTTTGAAAATGAACTGCTAATTAACACAGATGTTGCCTTCCCTTTTATGATTGTAACTTTCTCCAGATTAACTTTTCCTTAAAGTAAAAAAGGAACAAAATATTTCTCTTTCCTTTTCTTTTTTTGACATACAATTTAACAACACACACACACATATACAGGTATCATATTACTGTTTAGATCAATATTAGGGTCTTGCTTACTCTCTCTGTTCCATCCAAATGTCTCTAGTCTTTCATTGCTTGCTTAATTAACTCACTTCTATCCAACTATCTAGAAAGAATCAAGTAATTTTAGCCTCTGAGCTATTGAAACTTTCCCT
>NW_009629509.1:3543-18467 GCF_000690535.1 Cariama cristata
TTCTCCATTTCTCTGTTTACATTGTAGCTGGCTTTCTGATGGGCACCTCTCGCTGATGCATGTTGTGGACAGAAGAGGCTGAGGTCTAATTAAAGCCCCACTTGAAATACAGGGTCCCAGATCCTCAGCACATGCAAGATTAGCTTTTGTCTTTCCCCTCCTGTTCACCAAGAGCCACTACATTTGTGCAGCAGGGTCTTCTGAAGGCCAGATGCCTACAGCCACAGATGCAAATATTTACACTGAAGGCAGCACCTTGATTGCAGACAGACATTCGGTGAAACAGACAAAGAATGGTGCATTTTTTTGTCTCAGATGACAGCCTTCAGAATAAAGTGTGATACAGCAAACAATTTAGAAAAGCAGAAGACTGCCACAGAGAAGCTCATAGGAAGAGGAACTATGGATCAGAGTAGATTCTCTTCTAGCCCGCTGCACTGTTCCTTCAACAGTGGACAATTTTAGAGTATTTTCTTCCCATATTTGTTGAATAGGCTGCAGGAGGGTAATCGTACAAATGGTAGCTGGGAGAAAAATCTCCATACTTATTAGAATGGCAGTGAAATGCTGCCATGAATTTTTACGGCTTCCCTGCTATCAACCGAAGTAGCAAATTAGTTAATCTTCCGAGTCTTTCACAATCCAGCTTTTTGAGAATAGTAAACTCAACAATTACCAGACTAATCATCTATCCAGCTTACTGTCAGTGTAAGCTAATGCCTTATTATAAAGTATGGTGAACAATTCATTTAGCTTCAGGGATTTGATATTTCCAGTGAACCACAGTTATTAGAACACATTCATGAAGCAGGACAGTGGTCCTTTGCTTTATAAATAAATGCTCTGATTTCTCCTCCACATATTATATTGCTTTTAGTGACATCACCTTTTCAGTGATTCCTAGTATCAGCTAGTTAAGACCTGGATACGTTGCCAATGAATCTCTGCAGGCAAGCAGCTCTTTAGAAGGCCACACACCTGACAGGATACAACAGAGGAGGCTGTTGCTGCTCCCTAGGCATCAAAGTTCAGGACATCACAGTTAGCTGAATTCTCATCTATAAGATTTGCATAACAAACATTAAAACAGGCTAATTCATTACAACTAGAAACTACAGCCCACTTGTTACAATGTAGATGACTCAAGACTACATCTTTTTGGCACCAGATTGTAAAATTTAAAACTGTCAAAAACCTGTTTATATATAGTTACACTGCAGAGAACCTCAGGTAACGCTAGTAGCTACAATTGCTGGAAGGAATACCAGATTAAAAATTAAGAGTACAATCACACACAAGACCAGAGATAGCGTCACAATTAGCTTTGCAAAACAACATCATTCTTTATGAGGCTTTTTCTTTGCTTCTTCATGCTATTTGCCTGATAAGCCCTTGCCAACAAAGACATTATACTAATTACAATTAGTTACACAAAGTGTGGGACAACTGAAATGATTTATTGATTTTTCTTCACAAAATAAGCCTTATTTTGAATTCCAAATATACAGTAAGAAAAATAAAGCGGGAGCCCCAGATGGCATGTTTACTCCAGACATGTATGAATGTGAATATACTTATTCAGACACTCAATCCATTTAAAACTTTAATCTTACAGTAGTTATTTGGAAAAATCAGTGCAGAGTAGGTTTTATGCAATTAAATTCCTTCTCCCCTGAGCAGGGACATTTAAGGTACAAAGCCAAGAGCTGAGCTGTTTTCAAAAAAACTTAGAACTGAGAGGATCTTCCAAAAATAGTTTAAAAAAAAAAAAACAACACACAACAAAAAACATGTCCAGGTCAACAAATAAAAGTATGCATGTTTGCCATGCAATATTAATGCAGTACTGACTATGTTTGCATTTGATATAATCTATTACATACAGGCAACCTGAAGAGATGAAAGATACCAATCTGTGGTAACTATCACTTCATCTCTAGGCATGGAAATTACAAGGAAATATTTTTTGCTTCAGTTCTTTGGGAACTCATTCTAAGCATTTCTACAAGACGTTCCTTTGTCCTTTATCCTGCAACATCATGAATGCTCCTCAAATCATACTGAGAATTTGCTCATCTTGTGAATATCCCCAGTGTTCAAATGTATTTCCATGAAGGATGTGCATGGCCTGAGAGTCTGAGCAGAATACAACACTATATCCTTCATGGGGACCCTTCTCACATGTCTGTATCTTAAATTCCTTTGAAGTTCCAAAAAAATACCTAGTCTTACTGAAAAATGAATAGCTGATCCAGTTTGATGTTCTCCCACTCCTTTTTATATGCCCCATCTCCGCAGCTCCAACTCACTCAAGCACTTGGATATAAACCTTCCATAATACAGACAATGAATATGTACAAGTAAATAGGCTTAGACGCAACAGCCACACACTCACAAACCAGCAGGCTTACTCCCTGATCTCTATAGTGCCTTTTGCCACTACGCTAGCCATTTTGTCCTCAGTCTTGACAAGAGAAGACATAGCACTTAGGCAAAATACATTTATTCTCTTTTTTCTGGTCTGCAAGTCAGCATTATCCGATTAGGTCTACTTCCTACGGTTTGTTCAGTCTTGCTTATCAGACACGCTGGAAAATATTTCCAATAATAAGCCACCAGAAATCTGCCTTCATATCTGGTGTCAGGCTACATATAACAGAAATCTTTTCATTTTAGTTTTAAAGCATTGCTTCATTCAACAAGCCGACTGCTGGCTGACACACAATCTAACCTAAAGGCTATGGATCAGCAGGTAAATGCAGAAATTCTATTAGTTTTCAGACCTGAGGTTTACGCCTTTCATTTCAAATGAAATCAAAATCCTACACATGAATAGGTAAAGCACAGAGTAAAGATCCTTTCTGAAAACCATCCATTACCTATTACATGAGTGCGAGGAAGAAAGCAGTTTCTGCATCTTGTAGATACTGCATTTCTTGTGCTCAATGACTCTGGCAAGGATGGTAAATAGCAGACATAAAAGAGATCCATTTTGAGGAAAAATTAAAACCATGACAAACATTGTATTAGGCAATGTGAAATCCTGCAAAGGTACAAAGACAGGCATATTCGGATATGCTTGGTATTAACAAAACCTCTCCAAGCTTGTATAAATTTGACTTCCTTACCTAAATCCAAATTTAAAAGTCATAGGCAAACTTGTCTATGCTTTAGAGATTTTGGAAATGAGCATCCTCATTTAGCACCAGAGGAAGAAAATAGTGCAAAAGTGCATATTATGAAGTATCCAGAATGTTTATGAAAATATTTCTTTTTCCAAACTGAAAGAGAGATCAACAAAGAGAGATTTCATTCTTTTGTCCCTTATGTAAGTGTACATACTTTTGGTATGTAATCAGATTTCCTACCCAGCTTTATATATAAATACAAGAGATTTATGAATGATTGACACCTGACTTCATTTTACCATTTGCCCTAAAGAGATATGCGCACTGGAAGTTCTCAGAGCACATGTGTCAGCATTTTGACACAGTATACAGACTGAATCCCCAAATTAATAGCAGTGAGTGTAATTCACTTCTGGTGTGGTCAGGCAGAACTTCACTGAAGTCACTGGAACCACTTCTGCCAGAGTTGAATTTCTCTGGGAGACTGGTATATTGTTTGGTATACAGGCAGAAGTACCTTTTGGAGACAAGGCCCCCTAATATAGGGTCCACCCTAAACCTGTGGAAAGAACACATCCAGATTCTAGCTTTGTGGCTCTGAGATTTCTTTATTATATACACAGTTCCTGTATAATTATGCCACACACTGTTTTCCTTCAAAACAGTGGATGATGATTGTCTTAGAGCAAGAAAATGCATTGTGATTACCTAATAACAATTATGATCCCATGAACAATGTCTTTTTGCTGCATGTCTTGTTCTGTGCATTCAGTTAAGGAAATTGTTCCATAGTTTTGCTATTTATTCGGGAAAAAATACAGAAGAAGAGCATGACTTTTTCTTCTTTGAAAAATTAGCTGTAATATTTGTCTTTGGAGTATGGCATTAAACAGTAAAGAAGCTACTCAGCTTATTGGGCTCCCTCTTTGTCATTATACAAGCCTACTCACATCTTTCATTTGTATTTTGTGTTTATTTGTACTGAATCTGTATAGGTTTGATAGCCTCTTGTTTCATTTTGCGCCGATGCTATCTATAGCTTGATGATTACAAGTGAGTTGGTATTCTTTATCATAGCTCTTAGCTATTACAATATTCAGTCCTCATGTGTGGATTTCCCATACATTTTCTCCAAAAGAGGTAGAATTGTACCTGTTACACAAAACTGAGAAGAAACAGAAGTCTACATAGGGTGAGATTTCACCTTATCTGTCAGATCAAGAGAAGTTACGTCAACTGGCTTAGAGTAAAAGCAAACGGAAACCTCAAGATGCAAAGTCCAGGAACAGCTCTCAGTTAAATCCAATAAGCCAATTAAATCACAGCTTACAAAGGAATAAAAAGAACCATGATGTCGCGAATGAGTGGTTTTAAGGTGGCTCAAAGAATTGCCATCAAAGGTATTAGCAGAAATAGTTTTAATATGAATAGAAACAAAGGCAACTTAACAGAGTTCGATGGCAAGGTTCACTCTATTACTTACTACATGAAAGAAAGGTACACAGTAAAAGGAATAAAAAAAAAGTTAAAATCCAGCTAGAGTGGTGTACACCAGAGACCAGAGGTAAAAGAGGAAGGGGTAAGGGAGACCCTCCCGTTCAATCAGTAGCTACCAGTAGGATTTAGCAGCACTTTTCATTTAGCAGCACTTAATCACTAACTAATTTAGCATCTATGAAGTACTATAACAGTGACTTAAATTGTTATAGGGTATTTGAATCAATTCACACATGCATACAAACACTAGGAGATATATATGTATAGAGATATGTATATAAAGGAGTATATGTACAAAGAGATATATATGTATAAAGCAATAAATGTATAAAGGTATATATGTGTAAAGGTAGGTACACCTAATAGAAAAATTTCCCTCAAGTTCCATGAAATACTCACTTCAAATGCCTTGGAATCTCTCAACGGGCAAGGGTTGAGTCTCAAGGAGTGAAGGATTTTTGGCCCAGGCTTCATTGTCTGCTTTCAGCAATGATCCTCCGAACTTCGCAGACTTGAGAGTTGCGAGCTCCGAGAGGCATCCCACTCAGGAGGATGCTGGTCGCAGCCTGCTGCGGTCCAGAAGAGCTCAAAGGGTCTCGCTTTAGGACTGCTGTTTATAGGTTCACAAGATGATTGACTTTAGTCATTAGTAAATTTCCATTCTGGCCACAATTCAAGTTGGTAATTGCTGGAATTCTCAATATTCCAGAAGCGCTGATACTGTGTTCTACTCAAGCTACAATTCAGGTAAGGGATGCACCAACGCCTACTTTTCTAAGGCCTCCAAGGCCTGTTTTGTTGAGTTTCTATTCAGGTAAGAGATGTACCGAGGCCTGTTTTGTTAAGCTCCTATCCTTGGCCAGGCTGACAGCTGTTGCTGGTACAATCAGTATTTTTCCATCCTTAGCTGTGTGAGAGTTTCTGGTACAATCAAGGGGTGCTTAACTGCCCAATTCATTACACAAAGGCTAAAGCATGGATTTCTGAAATCATAGCAAGGGCCAGGAAAAAGCAGGGGGAAATGCATCACCACACATGATCATTCTGTTTTATCTCACAGAAGATGATCATAGAAATGCTGGTTTATCTTGCCCTTCTCACAGGTATATGCCAGCAGTTCTGATTCTGCGTAAGAACTTTTGACAAGGAAACAGTGCTCTGTACTCTCCAGTCAAAGGCTGAGCTAAATGGTGCTTCAAAATTAACATTCTGTTGGGATATACTGAAATCAGGGCTGCAGAAAGCTGATACAAAATACAGCATCTGAGCTGGCACCATTGCTTGTGCAGTACCTTTCATCCCAGAAGGTTCTTTGTAGACTACATACACACTGACAAATGCAGCCACCTGTGGGGGAATGTGGAAGGTGTTTAACAGCATGGCAATGATCAAGGACAATTTAGGATGAGGATGAAGAACAATGTATCAAGTAAACTCCCCAACAGCGTGGGAGATGCTTGTTCAATGCTGGCAAGAGGGGAATACTGATACGGAGCAGTTTCCTAATGCATTCTTGAATTACCTTGGAAATCACTCATCTAAGTATTGACCAGATCTGACTATGTTTGACTTGTTTGATCTGATGAGATCTGATTGTATGGCTGCAAGTTTGTGGTAAGAAGCCAGTGTTAGAAAGAAACTGCAGATCTCAGAAAAGCAAAGCAAGAAAACCCACAACCCTAAACCATTCATATGGAAATTATTCAATATAAACAGGTAATTTCTTCTTGAACTGCTCATATAATAGTCTATATCCATCTATCATTATGTAAACTACACGGATACACAGATTATTACCATAGGAAACAATGCAGACATCTTATGTCTCCTCATAGGTTTACTAGCATTGCTCAGGGCTTTGCTGTTTTAGAGAAATGTCATTATCCTTTATCTTTATGCTATGTAGTATTGTCCTCCATTGTGCAGTATTCATTATTACACACTTTGTCATGCACTACCTCTGCAGATGTATATAATATGCACAGATTAAGCTAACTGATTTACTGATACCACAGACATACATTGCACTTAGATCTATCATGGGTATTCCTTATGTTTACAAGACAAAGCAAATGAGTTATCTTTTATATACTAGAGGATCATTCTTTGTAAATGTTGAATGATTTTTGTGGTGACATTATGGCTTTGTTTTCCTTCAGTTTGTTCCTAAGAGGATGTAAGAAATAAAAATTTACTGGTGGGGGAAGGAATATAAATTAAACTCTTTTATGAAGACCATTCCTTAAAATGACTCAGACAATAAATTTCAGCAATTGTTCGAGAGCAAAAGCTTTTGTAAGTACCTGAGAACAACAATACAGGTGGAGGAAGAAGAAAGAACATCTTCAACTGAAATCATTCAAGTTGGCCATTTACTTGTACAAGCATAACCAGAGAGCTGCTCTTCAAATAGGGAACCGTCACTCCTCTCGGCCTTGAGTGATGCTTTGCTCTTGTTTTATCTTTGCATTTTGTTTGGTTTCTTTAAGTGTATGCAAAGGAATAGTTTGAAATGACGCTTGTTTTCACACACTGTGAAATGGGTTGCCCATTTCTAACTTGTAAACTACAATGTAGACGAGACAGCCTCCATAACATTTAAACAGAGTTTACAGAGGCTGTAAGAAGCAGCTGGAGTGGCAGTGTTTTGTACAGAGCAGTGTTTGAAAAGATGCTAGATATTATCTCCCTTGGTCCTCAAATACCACGTTAAATGAACATGTAAGACAAACCTAATTTCTCCCAGGAAGGGTTTTTTTAGCTTACTTTCCTAGAGATTTCTGGAGTTTCTATTTAAGAAGAGAGTCTGGGATGAAGGCATAACAAATACAAAATTATCTCCTCTTGATAACTTATTTCACTAGTGCATAAATTGCATGAAATACAATTCTGTATTGCATCAATGCATGAAAATTAACCATGGGAAAAATGCATTTTACACTGCAATCAGAACTGAAAGATACATTGCCAACATGCTACTTTCTAAGCGGTTTAATACTGCAAGTAAATGAGACCTCACGGTGTTATGCAAGGTATGCAAGGACAAATATTACCAACAAGCAGAAAAGCTAAGACTCAGGTGGACAAAGCTAGGTCTATACAGCTCAGTTAAATCTATGCTGAGCTTATGTACCATCCTCACTCATGCTCAGCAGCCTGTCAGACACCACCTGAATCCAGCTGTGTGGTAAATGATGTTACAGCCTGTCAGAGACTGCCTGAATCGAACTGTGTGGTAGACGATGTTACTGCCCCAACTGTTTATCGCCACCAAACAACGAGAGGTTACTGATCCCATGGTTCTGGCAGCACATGATGCAGGTCTCTAACCTGCTTCAAGCAAAATAACCAGACTAGACCAACTCACATACATTGGAAGCACAACAGCAGACAGCTGACTTTGAACTGGGCAGTTAGGAAGTGGCTGTGTCTTAAAGCAGTGCAGCCAGAAATATGTATCTTGACCCTCTGGGAATGTGCACTCATAAGCCTTGATAGAACAGCTTCCTAGAATTTTCTATTTGTAGGAAATTGGGAAAATAAACACATCTGAGGAGAGCAAAATATCTGATATTTTGATTACAGACAAGTAAATACCTTCAAAAAAACCTTTGTGCCTGTAAAGACAATTATTGGAACACATCTTTTTCAAGCCTGGATTGAAGCATGCCTAGTATCCACGTACAAAGATCATCGTTGTAATGGTAATTGCTTTGCCACTCCAGGAGTCCACTCCAGGAGCCTGAGTAGCAGACATAGCTATGATTAAAAATAATTCAATTCCCCTCTTTGTATCTTTTACCTGGCACCGCATTGTTATTTACCTGAACAGTGGTTATAAACTCCCACAATTCAAATATTTTACAATGCAACAGAATATTGCCAGCTTGAGACAAGACCACTAGTAAAGCACTCCTCCCTAAGCAAATAACGGTGAGAGCTTTTCAGTACTTTGCCTTAGGTCCTTAGCTTTGTTCAAAAATAATCATGAGGAGAGGTAGAAAGATATTTCACACAGTGGTTAGGTGGAGGCTTACATTACCACGGATTTTCATTCAGTAGCAGCAGGTAGAAGATGAGTTCAATGCACCTTCTAGAAAATGATCTATCCTTTTCTTTCCTCCTACTTGTTAAAAAAAAAGTTCCAATCCAAATTAATTTTTTCCAAAATTACATAACAATGAAGGTGTAAAATTATTTATGTTCTTTGTGATCTCTTTTGGTTTTTGGTTTGACATTACACTGTACTGTGTTCATACCCAAATGACTTTGTGGAGAGAGGGCCTCAGCTACCCAAGTGCTAAAAATTAGCATTTCCACAAAGTTGGACTGAATTATTAAGTTGCCTTCACATTTTGGAGTGCTCCAAAATAAACAGCAATCTTTTGGTTTCTGTTCAAAGTACTTCCTGAAAGCAAAATGAATTAAACTATTAGCAGGCATTCTGACTTATTAACTGAAGCACACAGAAGCTATGTGGGATATCCAAATGACTTGCTCTTGCTCCCATTGAAACCACCAGCAGTACTCCCACTGTCTTCAGTCTCATAGGATCAAGCCCAGAGTAAGCAGCAAATCAACAGAAGATAAATCTAATTCTCAATCAATTGCATTAACAATTCACAGTAGACTATAGGACAACAGGAAGACAATGTGCTTGGCAAACACAAGTTGCACAAAGCAACAGCTAATATGGCATATCCCACAAGGGGTATGCAAGCATTTGCCACATGACTACATGTATACAATTTGTCCCAGCAGTTCCTGAATGTCTCCCTTACAGGTGGGCAATGTGCCAGTAATGATGCAGAATTCCCGTCAATAAGTTGACCTGATGTTCCTGGTGGTTTTGTATTTGTTGTTCTCCTTCTTTTCCAAAATGTCTTTTTCAATAAAGTTTGAATAAACCTTCAAAAATTTAAATGAACTGCTCTGGAAAGGGGAAGCAAGCAACTTTGAAGCCAAAGGAAAATAACCATTTTTCATTACAGAATTTATATATAATTTAGAAACAGTATCTTCATTTTAACCTATATGGTGTCCACAAATGAGCTTGGGCATCACCTGAAATAAACAAAATCTTGCTGAAAGAAAAAATGTTCTGATAGTCTTTTTCCAAGTTCTAACAAAAGACAGGAATTATTTTGAAGAAAAACAGTGCAAGTATTGCAAGTATTTCTTTGGTATGAAGCAGAAATTATTCTATAGCTTTCCTGTGAGGAACTGTGAAACCCATTTTATTTTCCTGCAAAGAAAGGTCTAACTACTACTCTCTAAAATATGTATTAGGCACAGAGATAAACTCTCCTAAGAAAACAGTAAGACAAAATCTAGTCAAAAGTTTCTAATCATGAAACTGTACATTACCCTTCTGGTTTCTTCTGGAATAAAAATGAGTATCACAGTGATTAAAAGGATGAAAATCAGCAATTAATTAATTTGTAAAGGCAGAGTAATAAAATCCTTAAAATCGCAGATGTATTCCCATGGGTTTTGCTGAGCCATTTTATGCCTTCTGAGGCATCTGCCAAGAAAAGGTCAGTTGAACTAATCCATGCTTACACCTTGGCATCTCCATTGAAACATGTCATCTCTCCACTGTAGAGTTATTACTTGCTGCCTATGACACTAAGTCTCAGAAACAGGCTAGAGTTGATCCTGAATGGAGGTGTGACTGATGTGTCTTTCACAAGCCAAAGAAATCTATACACTGGGTGTCTCAGGAGACTAATAGTCCAGCTTCCTTTGGAGTACTTTCCTCTTCTATCTGGCTTTCAGAGAGCTCGTTTTCCTGATATAGTAATTACACAGCAGAAAAGGAACCATCAATAAAAATTCAACATCAAACAATTAACTTTGTGGGACAAAACTCAAAGGAAAGTCAAATGTATTTTCTTAAGTTCAGTTACCCAAAACCCAGGGCTTAGACATTCACTACTAGTTGTGAATTCATCTTCTCTAACTGTGAAATCACAGCTTCCCTGGTTGGTCTCACAGGCTTTTCCCACACAAAGCCATCTCTTCATAAATTGGGAATCCTAAAATCTCACAGTGAATGCCTGGCAGCAAACAAACAAATGAAACAACACATCACAGAATAAAAGCAGCCATAAAAACACCCTCATGTATAAAAATTAGTTGTCAGATTGGTGACAACTCTATTCTGTCTTCCTGTAGCTTGTAATACCCAGGAAACAACTCCTTCACATTTATCACTATTTGCCAATACCACTCTCTTGGTTCTCAGAGTTTGGACCAGCTACAATTGCCACCCACTCCATATTCATGGGATCCATCTCCTTCTCATGCCATCTGTTCTTTGTCCTGGACTAATCATGATATATAGGGCAATATGATTGCTACCTGCTCTGAACACTCCTCCTAGTATCTTACCATAGGTTTCAGCCGAATCACAACTGTAAGGCTCTGTGCAACATCTCTAAATCCCTGTTGTAAAACCACTGGAGTAGAGATGCAAGTTTTAGGACTAGTAGTAGTTCTTAGGCTGCTATCACTCCTTGTTCAGTGTTGGAGGAGAGATTATCTCTGATTTCTTACCACTACTATCCTTCAAAGCTACATTTGGTGCAAACAAAACTAGTTGATAATGGCCTCTGGTGGATAATGCAGGATCATGTTTTGAAATTGGACTTCGGAAGGACTCTAAGATTTACCTCTGAAAATTAGGCTTTGATTGGTCTGTTTGGGAATACGGCTGGTTATCAGTGATAACATATGCATTTAGACTCTTAAAGAAACCTGACAGGTGCCTGACATAAGAAATTATCATTTTCCTCTGTGAGTCTGGCTCCATTACACACATTTTTGTTAGCCAAAGCCCTGTTTAAAAAATAATTTTACAGGTTTTAAGAAGCCTG
Organism: Cariama cristata; assembly: GCF_000690535.1. NCBI lineage: Eukaryota > Metazoa > Chordata > Aves > Cariamiformes > Cariamidae > Cariama > Cariama cristata. Next base: position 15,047 of record NW_009629509.1, read on the forward strand.
TAGTCATTTATTCAGAATTTTTCCTTTTTATTTCAGTCAGATATTAATAGAACAGCAAAGAAAAATGTTCCCATGGTTTAAAGAACACATTTTTCTCTATATCTGCCTCTGCTCATACATGAGGGGGAAAAGGCTCTGATAATCTACAGTACAAGCAGGAAAGGTGACAAGGGAAAACTTATTTTTAAAATGCTTTCCTGTTTTACTTCAGGTGAAACAGGCAGTTAATATCCTAGAGGCTGTTTTCTGTGTAACCTGGAACACTAAAGGAAAGCAGCGCGCTAAATATCATATGTAGAGCCTGCATCGTAACACAGCAGCTTAGTTACCATAGGAAAATCTGTGACAACCCGAGACAGACAGGAATAAAAGCTTAACCAGTTTTGAAGTAAAAAGTTAAATACCAGCAAGAATGTTTCTTACCACCTGCCCAATACTAAGAACACTAAATAATTTGAAAAACTGCAGTGAGGGTAATATATGCAGCAAACCACACAAGATTTTACCCTTGCAAACAAAGTTCAGGAACATTTTTGCTCACAGGAAAAGCATCTTAGTTTGAATTTGTATGATAAGTAAATATTCCCGCTTCTCTTCTGGTTTGGAAGAGAGGTTAATAGAGGTGAAACATTCAACCAACATCTCTAACATGCACATTTTTCTGTGCAAGAAATCGTTATTATTCCCACTTCATGATTTTATCAGCCTGGATGTAAGATCTGCAAAATGGAGAAAGGTTCACAAAATGTAAAAATGACTTTTAGAGCAAAATAGAATTATATATTTATGTTTCTGGTCAGAAAGTAAGCTAGGGCAGTCATTTCATTGAATAAACAAAAAACAAATCATCACCTCTATCTTTGCTGCGGTCAAAGTTGGGATTTGCAGATCTCATCCACTGAGACTTGGATCTTCAGACCTATCCAGGCTGGTAAGATTCAATCCAAGCAGTAGTAACATTTAAGTGGATTCTATTTCTGTTCTGCTTGAATTAACTGTCTGAAAGATTCATTACTTACATTGTTCAAGGCTCTGAACAAATCTGAATTAACTTCAGTGGTACATTTTCATAGGACAGAGTTAGTTTGTACACAAGTGCAGCCTGAATTTTATCAGTGACTTGCGCTGGTTTGATATGCACAGGACAGAAAAACCCTAAGGTACTTGGGTATGTTAGAACCTGATTTCCTTAATTCACATTAAAATGAAATGTACAGAGTATTGTAGTTTAAAAAATCTTTGATGTTAATAGCACAAGTGATAAAATATGAGTCTAATCAAAATGACTCAGTATTGCACATTAAACCCTGCAGTACCCAATTACTCATTGCTGTTTCTGGTGAGAAATGTGGTATTCAAGGGTATAACCTAACCTGCAGCCATAAATAACACATATATTAAAAAGAACAGGTTGATGGCAGGGCTACTAAATGCTGTTCTTTTACTGCGTGATCTTAGTTTTGTAATCCATTCGTAGTAGTAGTAGTACAGTAGTTACATGGCACAGTTTTATTTAAAAGCAATCAGGTCCACAGATGTAGCAAAATCATAAAGTGGTTGTGCTTGTCAGAAAGCAACATTAATAAGCTTGGGCTTGGTATGGGGATGATCTTCCTTTAAAAAATGGACTCACATATTTTATTTTGAAATCGTAATTTTGATTTGTCTGGGAGTCTCTTCTTGATTTGCCCTGAAAAACCGCATGAGAGGTAGAGAGGGACCTTTTTGGGATTTTTTGTCACATGAAAAGGCTTTATCTTACTGTCCACCCAGTTTGCTAAATAAGCAACATGTCATGCTTGTATTAATTCACTCAGGCCAAAGCTGAAATTCATTTTGAAGCTCATATTTCAGCATTTTTCTTCTTGAATCTATTGAGCTTGTTGTGTACAACACAAAGCTGTCTGTCATAGAAAGGGAAAACAACTTAAAAAAAACAAGGAAGGAAAAAAAATCCTTGTCATATGCTTTGGGTTTCCCCCCCCCCCCTGCCCCTTTCAGTTCAAACAACTGTCTGTTTTGTGTTGCAGAAATTGGTACAACACCTCATCCATTTCAAAAGACAGACTGCTTTATGAACTCATGGAAAATGGTTATTTTATACAGCAACTTGCAGATATGATCCTCTGACAAGCAGTGCTCATTAAAAGAGCATTAGCTGGCTCAAGTAGTAGTCTTGGTTGCTACTGAAGTAAGTCAGACCCTTGGGGATTTTAACACCATTTGTTCAACAAACAGTCTGATTCTGCCCAGCTGTATAAAAAAAAAATTCCAATTTAAAAATAAGTCTTTTGTAATGGGCTCAAGGAAATGTATGGTATGGGAGGATTGAGAAGTTATCTGTTATACAGGCATTCTGTTCACATCCAGGATGATTCTGCCTTGATAAACGAACAGTGACACTATTGGCAAACCTGGGATTTGAAGTAATGGTTCATTAATGCAACTGCACACTAAGTAATGTACTTGGGTGTCAGCGTTCTGCAGGGTTTTCTTCCTCATTGTAATGCTCTTTTTCCTCCTGGATATGCTTAAAAAATATCCTGGCACTCCTGTCAATATATTTAGTTTGAAAAATGTCACCATGGGCCTGGAACTGTTGTGTGTATATGTAACTGTGCATTGACACATGCATTGGCTTGATGCATTCTGGTGATGTGAGTTCAGTCTCCTGTAGAGATCCAAATTATGATACAATTGCACTGAGCTTACAGACTTCTCTCATGCTGGGATGGGGATGGTGTGAGGAACTAAATTCACAAAACAGAGCAACGTGCTCATACTACATGGTTTGAATAGCTCTTCCAGCTGCATGCAGTGCACATCCTGCTTTTCTTTAGAGGAGTGCGGAGATTAGATACGGCTGAGCTGGAGATGCGAGGTATTCAGTTCTTCCCCTTCACTAACACGATCCTTCTCTTCCTGATCTGAGTTTCCACCATTCCTTCCTTCCCTGTTCTATTTTTTAATCATATTCAACAGTTCCCACATCTACCTGTCAGGGACCAAATGTCTAATACAAGGGTTTGTATAGCCCATGGCTCTGTTCCAACAGGGTGAGTGCTCAAAGGCCCTGGCAAGAATATTTTAATGTGCCATTTAGGATTCAGGATCTATTTGAAAAAGATGATTGGAATCAGTACTGTTGGTAAGGCAAGGTTTTAACGTGCACATATTGTAGGGGAAGATTCAATATCAAGCAGAGTGACATACAAAAGGGACAGACTTAGTAATTCCTTCCATCTGTCACCTATACATGACAGAAAGTTGATTAAGCTATCTTTGTGGGATTGGAGGGGAAAAACACATTTTCAGCACAATTATGTAGCATCATGTTTAACTATTATCGTATTTGTCAGCAAGAATTGCTAGTCATTGGATGGCCTATATAAATTTATATTTAAATAAATTTAATTATATA
>NW_009629510.1:0-28607 GCF_000690535.1 Cariama cristata
ACACCCAATACCCTTAGCAGTTTCATCAAAATCTGATCCAGAAATTATTATTTTGTATTTCATCTCAGCAGCACACTGGTAAAAAAAATAATCCAAATGCAGAGAACTTGGAGTCAGGTTTTAACACAGCTTAGGTGCACTTGCATGTGGAAAAGACACAGCCATGTGCCCATCGAAAGCTCTCATGATTATTCATTCAGACTCATCAACTGTAAGCCAAAAGAGCAATCTGGTGATTTTTATATATAATCATATAGACTCTTCATGGATCATGTGGCAAATATATATATATATACATACACCTATTGTTCATATGTTTGTGGATTCTGGACACTGGCTTACTACCAAGGTATGTTATCAAAGTATATTCATTTTATGTGCTGGCTACATTCCAGGTACTGCAGTGATAGGCAGTGAATAAGTATTTATAATAATAATTAGCCAAAGTTTGAGGTCTCTAACCCATTTTCTACCTTGCCTAGGTAAGGACTTGGTTAGTTAGAAGGAAGCCAATGAACTGACCTAATAATTGAGGGAACTGTAAATAAAAGAAACAGAAAACAAAAAGGACAGCAAAAGGAAGCTGATTTACATAAAACTTTCAGATTGACTTAATGTGCACAGCTCCAGAGGAAGTTTCAGGGCCAAATTCAGCAGTGACACAAGTGATGGTGTTAGATATGTGTCAATCACAAAAAGAGTGTCAACCGGGAGAACTGGCAACGCACTTTAGTAGCACTTTCATGGGGTGATTTGATGATGGATGGTTGTGTGATCTAAACTGTAATTTATGCACTGTGGCAACTGAAGTGGAGGTTGGCAGCATAGAGAGTAGATGACAAGGGTGAAAAAATAAAACAGGCTTTCACCTTTAGTGACAATATCCCCATCCTTCCAAAAAACACATTGGGGGTATTCCAGCCTGCGGTTACCAGGGCTGAGCGTAACCACCGTGGAGTCGTTCACAGGTGCCAATTAGAAATATTTTGCTGATTTACTAAATGATCTTTGACAATTACTTCCTTTTCCTGAGTGATTTCACCTGAATTGGTTCAATCACATGTCAAGGCCATGGGGGAGGAATCTAAATTTGAAATTCAAAAATTTCACTAAAATGTTGTTATCCTCTCCTTTCCCATTTCATTGACTTCACGACTAACACTGTGTGTGACTACCTGCCTACCACTTGAGGCCATCTCTTGAGGACATATTAAAGATTACAACAACACAGACGGCAGCAGCTCTTTCGTTCTGCAAGGCTCTTGCTGTAAGAGGAATGACTCTGACACTGCCTTATGCCAACCTGTTTTAGTTGACACAGGAAGAGATGAATAAGCCAGATCTGTCAGAGTTGAAGAGACAGAGAGCCACCAGTAATTCTCACCATTAGTGATCCTTTGTAGAGCTGCCAAAATTCTCCACTAAAGCTGCTTTTTGGGCAGAAAATTGAATTTTTCACATAAACTGATGCTTTTGTTAAAGGAATATCCCCCCCCCCTCCAGTTATTTTAAGTTTCCATTGAAACGTTGTATACTGCAATTTCCAAGGGTTTTTTTTTGTTGCTCTTTTTTTTAAAATCTCAGGCACAGTATAAATCAGAATCAAAGCAGTTTTGATGCAGAAATGCTGCTGTGATACCTGACTCCTGGTCTGACACTTCATGACCTTATTGACCTGCACGGACTGACTTCCCTAATGAGATCAGGCTTTCCATGATGCACCACGACCAGAGCCATCCCCAGGCAGTTCTGCCATGGATCCAGCAAAGAGAAGCTATGGTGCATCATGCGGTCTGCTCAGAAAGTCAAGACCTCAAAATAGATGAGGGACTGAGCTATAACCATAACACAAGACACTGGGGTATTTCTGGGGTTTGAAATTACATAGTTTAGCTTTCCGCTGAAAAGTTTTCTTCTGCAAAAGCCTCTCCATTTTTCAACCAGCCCTAAGCCTTCAGTTTGGACGCTGACTTCCCCGCATTTTCTCCTCTGTGGACCTCAATCATAGGCTGGAAAACCTGAGCAGGCATTTGGGAGGATGGAGCGACTATGGCAGGGGATGAAGAATTTGTCTTTTGTTTTCCATGGGCAAGAACAAAAGGAATAGCGTTTTGTGCCTTGCACTATGCATTTTAGCTGACTGTGACGTGACAGGTGTGCTAATGTTTTGGGTTTTCATCATTTCAGTGCTGCAGTTTTAGTTTCTAGGAAAGGGTGCCTAGGCTATCAGGCTGAAGGTTTTTTATGTTGTATTTAAATCCATAATAAATAACATTTAAACATTAATGTTGCTGCTAAATTGAGCCTTAACTTAGAAAAGCTGTTTCTTACATCAGTCTTTTGCAATGCACAAGTGTACAAGAACCAGTTTGCTCTCACTATTACTCCTGTAAATTCAGATAAATCACTTAATGAACACATAAAATGTGTGATTGAGGAATCAAGGTAAAAACACAGAGAATTTACTAAAATAAGAAAATAAAGAGTAAAAATAAATAAAAATAGTCAGGAGCAATCTGACAATGTACAGTGATAGAGGGTTTTTTAAACATTTAAAAACATTTTTAAACATTTTTAAAAGCATTTTAAAAACATTTTAGCACTGTAATAACATAAGTTTCCTTATATACATTATTAAAACTAAAATAAAAAATTAGGTATGCACATATATAAAGTATCTTTCATCTGAAGGTGGAAGATGCCTAGCAAGTTTTATGATCTGTTTTCAGAGAATTAATCAGCAGCAACATCTAAGGTGAAGGTGGGGGATTATTAAGTGCCAGCAAGCACTTCAGGACAGCGAGCAAAGGCCTTAGCTGTCCTCATCGACTCTGGGCAACCAAGTGATAGCCCAAAAGTGATGCTGCATGAGCTTGCCGGACCAGTGACACTCACAGTCTTTCTCAAGGTCTGGACGGAAGATCCTGCTCTTTTCATTTAGAGTATTTAATATGCAAAATTCCTTCAAACCATCATTCTGAATTTTCATCTTTGACATACGTTCAGCAAATAGAAAAAATTAAAAAATAATGAGGAGAGTTCCCAACTGCTTTGAGAAGATTCCACATATGTGCTAATTAGTGATTCTGTCTGAAAATATTCCCTGAAAGCTGTATGGGTAGTGCAGCCTGGGATAAATAATGCAAATGCCCCATGGCACTGTCACAAACACCACAATCAGTGCTGTTTGCGATTTCAGTGAGACTCTCCAAGTTCTGCACCTGAGACTAAAATATTAATGAAGTAAAACTGTAGTAAACAAACCTCCAGTCCCATTCCCCCACCCACAGTCGGCACACACACGCTCACGCACCCTGCACCCACTAGCTTTCCTGGCACAGGATAAAAAGTATTTTAGGAAGATGAGAGTTGACTTGGGAATGTTTCCTTTGTACATAAAACTACTCCTTCCCCCAGTCGCTACACCAAGCATCTCTTCATCACTGGGCTAGCACCTACACAGATCTTCGATGCTAGATATGGAAGGAGCATTGCTGCACGTCGGTAATAATAGTAGCAGGTTGTCTGCAACCTGGACTCACTGACCAGCATGGATGAAAAGAAAACCAAATAAACCAGTGGTTCGCACCCATTTCCCATTCCCTGCCAGTACAGACACATCAGTCTGCTGTACAGCCAGAGGGCTAGCAGAAAGTTGCTATTGTAGGCAACAGGCAAAACCCAGATGTGCCAACCTTGAGACCAGAGCCAGGGAGTGGACTAGCACCCCAGGAGGTCCTCAGCTCGGCTCTGCGTGTCCATAATGCCAGGCCGTAGGTTCAGGTTGACCACAAAGACCAGTCTGCACTTGCAACAGGCAACGGCAAGGCATGCCAAGATACATGTAAAGGGCAGTAAAGATATAAAGATACTTCTGGTATGCTCTCCCCTTGGACAAGCAGGAAAATCTTCAGCTCTGCATTGTCTTTTAATATACACTTTCATTTACTACAAAACCCAAACCCATCCTGGAAAGTGGCACCGGTCTCTAGAAAGACAAATTCCCCTGACTTTCAGTGCAAATCGAAAAGGTGCCTAAGCAGTACTATCTAGCTATCTAGCTGCATAGTGGGCTGCCACTGACTTCTGAGGAGGTTAAGCCTTTAATCTACTTAGATGCTTTGGAAAATATCGCTCAGTTAAGTGCCTAAGCCACTTCTGAAATAGGAGCTAAGATTTCAAAGTTGCAGAGAGGCTTTAAAGAACTTCATGTGGCATTCTCCTGGCCACACAGATGTATCTCTGGAGTTAAATTTTGCTCTCCTTCAAATACAGCTTCTCTGCTAACTGCATCACAGCTATTTCAGGTGCACGGCCAGAGTGAAACTCAGAGTGGATTTCAATCCCTAATGACTGTTCACAAACTATTGTCCGATTTACAAATACCCATTAACCTGTCCACTCGTATTTTAGTCTATGGTCTTGTACTGCAAATCATTCCTTCTGAGATTATAGAGACTGTACATTCTTGAAGCTGCTTTTACGAAATTACAGCCCTGCTGTTTTAGCCCAGTGTTACAATACCTGCCCACACTTTCTAGCACAATTCAGCATCAGAAACTAGCCTATAAATGTCAGTCCATGAACAGCATCCAGTAAAGCCAGTGGAAAAAAATAACTCTTGCTAGTTTGATAAATGAGGGATAAATAGCACCATTAAAGGAGCTTCTAGCTGTACAGAAATCTATTCAGAAGTTGAATATTTGAGGCAGAGCTCTCAGCTATCTGAGACTACACCCAGAGTCAGTCCTCAGACCTTGTTTTGGCACTGAGATCTGTAAGCACTGGTCTGCAGAGCAGGACTGTGATTTTGCTCATGTATGCCGAAAATCCTTCCCCACTGCCTGTCCTAGAGCAGCAGCTGTCCAGTTAGAGCTTGAGGATCCTGGGACATTCATCAGATTGAAAACAACATCGTATTTCTTTGATTACTGTTACTTTACTCCATTAATCAAGAAGCAGCATCCAAAGTTATGTTCATCTACCCCGAGAGCATTAGTGTCAGAAGCATTGCCTATCTTCCAGTACCTATTTTAGGAACACTTGAAATTCCCCTCAAAAAAACAAAATGTGGCCTCAACTAGCCCACCACAATGACAAATGAAATTTTACAGTGGTTTGAGATGCGCTAATGAACCCTGTGTATCACAGACTGTAATCACCTGCCATCAGTCTTCCTACCACTGCCTCGGTGCTCGCTTTTCCCTCTCCCTCAAGCACCTCCTGGATGCCTCCGAGCCCAAACCATGACTGCAAAATATCCCTGTTGTATAGCTGGCTTCTCAACCTCATTTAAATTCTTCCTTCAAGCTACCTCCACCATGATGCCCTCAAATTACCACCATCTTTTAATGAGAAGGATGCTATGCATACCCATTTTATCGTTATTGTATTCTCTCGGCCCAGCTGCCTTCCACCCGGTAGCTCCTGCCTGTTATGCAGATTGTGAGCTCTCTGGGGTGCCAACTGCTCTCTTCCTTGCATGTCTTCACAGTGTGTGCCATGAAGGAGCCCTGATTCTGGATTGGGGTCCCATAACGCAAACAACTAGATAAAAGAATAATTTGTTAGCCTGGATTGCAAATCTTCTTCTGCAAGAAAAAATAAAGCAATTTCCCCAGGCTGTCAGAGGCACTTTCATGTGTCAGTATCGTAGGTCTCTTCTGGCGATGACAATGGTGCATCCAATTTCCAGGCACAAGAGGGAATGTTTGCTGTGCTGATGTGAGCTCTGCGTGTTGCTGTTCTACATCTAGCCATGCCACGGAGAACCGAACGGCTTGTAGGGAAGGGAAGTGCTATTGGGAAGGCAGCTTTCTGTGGGATGTTATTTTTAGTCTGGGGTGAACTGGGGGGGCCGGCCTTTGATGGGGTTTTTCCTGTGTATGATCCCTTTCCTTTCAAGGAATGTGATATTTGGCTTGTGTTTTGATTTTGTACCTCATAATCATGAAGGGAGAGGCTGTGCAAAGTTTGTTTGCCCGAATTTATTATTAATTAAAAATCTGCACTCCGGGTTACATACACTGAAGTGAAACCACCACTGCAGGTCTGGTTGTGAAGCAAGCAATTTAAATCTACATTCAAAATTCATACAAAGAATTTTATATTATCAGCAGGTATGTGATCTGCCTTCCACTTGTCTAGAGCAGGCTCAAAAATATTCAACTGCTGTACGTTTTTTTTCAGCTCACTCCTTGGGTAATTGAATCCAACTATTAGCAGCCAGGTACTAAAGTTTTTGTCCCATAAGGATTTCACTTCTTGGTACAAAAAAGGTCAGCTCAATCAGTAAGAAGCATTGATCTATACTGTCAGCACCTTGCATCAGTGGTTTCAAATACTCCAGGGTCTGACCGTAAATACATTTTCAAACAGGATGTAACCAATGGCATCTCCTTCTTCTGCAGAAAAATATGTTTCCACTCAGCAAACATGCACAAATATGCACTTATCTATTGTGCGGCAAGTTATATCTACATAATGTTTTACAAATAATTCATACTTCATTTAAGGTTCCACTTGTGCTAACTTGATGTGCCATGTACTTAATTTTGTCATTTTAACTGAAAACATGAAACTCAAGCATCAGCAGCTTCAAAATAAAATCCTGATTCTTCTCTCTTGCATAATGCTTTCTAAGTGTCCTTTCCCACTTCTGACCAGTACATATCTATCACACCAGCTATCCAAACCTATAAATAAGAACCGCTGTTTTGCCTTCTATGTTAAGATACTTCAAATAAAAAAAGGGACTGATGTTTTCTTAATGTTTAAAAACATGTCATTATCCAGAACCCATCCCAGCAATCTAGCTAAATGTCCCAGTAAAACAATAGTTAAACAAGTAATTGATTTAGCTTTACAATAGAAAAAATACTGCATTGTCTACAGGAAAAAAAAATTCGCACAATTCTGAAAAATGAGAGGAAAATGGAAGTGATTCAGAACTTATCATCTCAAGTATCCCTTCATTGAATCTCCTGAGATTCTGCACAACTGACATTTGTCAGGCAGGTGATTGCACCTACCTTAATATTTCATCCCAGCTTTACACAAAAAAACTTCCTTGTCAGGAATGTACTGAAATCAATAACAGTTGCCCATCAAAATAAAATCTTTAGGTCATTTTCCACCTATTAACCAGGATGTGGTCATTAAATTCCTTATTTTAAAATGAATTTATTAGGGATACTTGAGCCTTTGTTATTGTATAATCCATCAACTGTGCCCGTACTATTTCCTTAGTCTCTAATTTGAGTGATAATGTAAGTAATAGCTTCTGTGGATTTCTGTATATGTTCTTTTTTTATACGGAGGGACCCGCAGGTTACATTACAGTATTTCTAGTCTGTAAGTCTTGCTCGAACAAAATTTCATTTCATTACTCCACACAATGTTTTAACTATGTGCTCCAGTTTCAAGTGCTAGTGCTCCACTCCATTGGTTCTTCCCTAGTTACTGGTACTTTAATGATCTCTTCAAATTGATGACTGCCACAGAGAAATTAGATCACACACTTCTTGATTCAATTTAAATTTTCAATTTTTGAGTTTTCATTCAATTTAAAAGAATGGGAAATGGATCGGTCACTGATTTAAAACCTGCCAAATATTTAGGACAGATCTACATGCCGTGCTCAAGATGGGCTGGACAACCCGTTGCAAAAGGAGGTGCAGCTGCCTAAAAACTGTTGCAGCTCATTTTCCTCTGGCTTCACGCCCACTTCACACACCTGTGTACTGCAGATACTTCAGTTCCTCCCAGTTTGAGTGAATCCTCACTGATGGCTCATTAGACCAATTTTGTATCCCAGACATTGCAGAGGCACTGCAGACCTCTCTCCTCAATTTGCCCAGAACTCTTACTGGTTTATGTTTGTTTGAAAATTAGGCTAAAATTCAAAGAGAAGAATCTATGCTGGACATGCTGCAGAGCGTAGCACCCCGACCTCAGAGACAGTAGTGTCAAAAGCAGGCATAAGGTGAAACTAAACGGCCCAGGTGCTGCCCTGACTCCCCACGCCGTCTGCTCATGACCTTGATGGTGATGTGGTTCATGAGTGAGCATCTGTCACATAACCTCCCGGACCAGCCTTGTGTCCCCACTGCAGCAGTGGGAAGCCAGAAACAGACCTGTTTATTGCCTAGACGGGTGCCAGGGCTGCTCTCAGTGTTCCCAGCTCCTCAACCGGCGGGAAGACACTCTGTAAGGGCTCCATTCTTCCTCCTGTGCCATCTCAGCTGCAATGTCCCCATGCCCAGGACAACGCTGTTTGACAGACCCCGTCCTCTTGCTCAGCCCTTGTGCTTGGTGCTGGCTCCAGCAAAGGGAATGAACAAATGAATAGGTCAAGGAGCACCTCAGGAACAATGAGCTCCCCCGAGGAGTGCTCAGAGTTTGTGGGGAGCCCTTGGCTAGGTAGGAAAAAAAAAAAAAAAAGCTATTTCTCAGGGCTGCCATTACTTGCAGGAGATGCTGAAATGAGATGACGAATATTAATGCTTGGACTAGCTGGGAAACGGCAACCTCTTGGTGTAAATGTGGGTCTTTTAACAAGGGAAGTCACCCTTTGGGGACTGTGGTAAGGGAGGTAGGGGAGAAGAAAGGGAGTTGAACTTTCAAAGCGGGAGGTTGAGCTGTGGCCTGTATTTTCTTCTCTACCCACACTGCAGTGCTTATTTGCTGCTGGGGCTTATTAATTTTTCACTTATGCCATGCTAAAAATAGTTAATTATTGAAAATGCATATCCGTCTGATGGTGAAAGGCTGTCTCTTCCAAACAGGTGACTGGTTCAGATAACCCCAGAAGGCACTTCTGGGTCTTCTAGACCCTTGATCAAAATTTCTTTTTTAATTTGAAAAGAACAGAGGTGATTAAAACTGAAAATGATGGTGAGTCTAATGAAAGCTTCCTCCCTTCTTCCCCAAGAGCTGGTGTAATGGACTGAGGTTTCTTTCTTTTCTTTTTTCTTTCTTTCTTCCTTTCTTACTTTCTTTCTCCTTTTTTTTTTTTTTCCCAAATGAATATTTTCAGTGTATACATCATGCTGGTCCTTTGATTTAAAAAAAAAAAATCAGATGTAGAGATTTTGCTGTAACAATAGAATGAATGTGTGTGGATAATATTACTCACAGGGCTGGTGAGAGTTCAAAGGCTGGAATGTCCAGACTAAATACACAGCAGAAAGATCAGTTCTTTAACATTTCAATTAGACAGAAACATGAAACAACAGGCTAGTGACTTCAGCTTCTCAAAATTAAACAGTTTGACAGTGCACAGAACAAGCGTTGAAATTCATTATACCTTCACAGCTTAAATCTCCTAGTGGGAGTCATTCCTCAAACATAGGAGTCACTTTATAAATGTAGTGGGTCCTATCCTTACCTGGAGGAGGGGATTAGCCTTTGCATGGCAAAATCTAGATCAAGAGCCCCTTTGGAAGAAACAGGTCCTCAAGTATCCTGCTGTGCTGGGGAAGGGCTCGAGTCTTGCCTGACCTGGGCAAGTTGTGGGATCAGCAGAAGGGGAGCACAGTCCATGCAGGGACAGTGTCCTCGCCCCTGATACGTATCGCTGTCATCCCTGTGGTACCTGCTGGCTCTGCTACAGGATGGGCATGGCCACGTGTGGCCACATCTGGGCAGTGGATCTCCTGGTGCAGGGAGTAGGGTATGTTCATGCATGCCCAACCTGCTCCCATCCCCCTTCCCACCCTGGTTCACACCTGGGTCCATGGGCATCAGGAAACAAGGCTGGGCTTCCGCTGGGGCGGCCACATCACCTTCCTTTGGGGAAGGAAACCAGCACAGGGAATCACCTGGTGGGAAACAAGGGTCTTCTTGTCTGCCCTCAGTTTTTACTCAATTCTTACTGCAATACTTTTCCTACAACAAGGCCCTGCCCAAGCAACAGACCCATGGACAATGTGCAGGATTTGACTCACTGTGCAAAGGCATCCCTCACTTATCTCCAGTTACAGGGTTGTCAGCTCACACATCCTTAACTGCCATCTCAGCTTTGACCATAGCATCATGGCATAGTATCACCACCCTAACAAGAAAAAAGGTTAAATTGCCTGTCTAAAGAATCATAGGGAAACCTCTTACCATCTCCAAGTCCACAATATAACTGGCTGTGTTACTAATTAAATGTCCAGTGTGTGTGTCTCAGGAGTAATTGCCAATAAAGCTTCTGCACTGTGTCAGCTTAGTTTCACATACTCCTCTGACATGTTTGCAGTGGCAACTGAAACATTATAGCTCCCTGAGAAAATGTTTCTGTTATAAGGTATACACACAAACAGACACAGTCTGAGAATTGCTTTCATGTTGGAAACAGGATCATGGAGTTTGCAAGAGGAACAGTGATGGAAAGAGAATATATCTTTGCTTTTAAAGCAAGGTGTCTAGAAATGACTCAATTATCTCAGGAGAATAAGTTATCAATTACTATAATTGTTATTTTATGAGCCCTACTCATGGACCTGCAGTCTTTGTTCCTAAGTTTCCAACAGCATAAACCAGGGGATGACAGATAGCTACAGAGAGAAGGGAACTAAAAAGGAGGGAAAAAGACAACACTGGCCATCTTAATAAGCCAGAGTTTTAGCTCTCTGTAAGTCTTGAGGATATTTTGTAGACATCACAAAAAGGACTTTTGAGTGTGGACATGAAGAAGACCAAAGAGAAGACACTGAGATGTGTAAACGAAGTTCTTCCCCTATTGCAAGGGATAGCAAGGGAGAAAGAAGAAAGATATTTGTTTCAAAAATTAAATGTTTTAACAAGCAGACAGTGGAAGCTGACAAATGTCATCTCCTTTCCTTATGCAGCTCATTCACGAATTCATTCCAGTTCTTGAAGATGTATTGGTCATTCATTGTCTAGAGAAACCCTATCCAGCTGCACAGATGGTTCACACATTACTTTAGCCATTCTCTACTTTTCAAGGTCTATGCCTAGTAACCCCAGCTTCATGACATTGTTTTAGCTCCCAAACATGTTGAATGAGAGAATTGTCTAATGATAAATGGAGACAAATAAATGTCAAACAACTCTTGTTCTCATAGGACTATGGGTATTTAGCTTTGCCAAATCTTCATTTTCTCTTTTCAGTATCCTCCCAGGAACACTGAAGCAAGCATCCACTGAGGATGTGGTCGTAGAGCTCCATAAGGCTTTAAGTCAGGCTTTTAGACAAGTGCTGTCACTTCAGGCTTCCTGGTTTTCACCAGAGCTGAGAAATGGGCAGCCACATAACTCCATGCAGGAGACAGTGCTCACACAAGGCCTGGCCAACTATTCTGCTGTGGATCTTGTTTCTAAAGGATATCAGAGTGACAAGCCTCAATTGTCCTCTGGATGTCGTGTAAACTCATTTCTTCATATGAGCCTTTTCCCAAGGAACACCACTGCCTCATACACTAAAAAAAAAACATAAAGAAGAGTCCACGGAACTAAGACAAGATTACAAAGGAAAATGAGCTTTTTGTAAATAATTCCCAAATGATAGCCCAAGCACTCCGACTAGCCAAATGTATTACCTCTTCACCTATTCTATGACACTCCAGCTTGATGGAGAGACTAAACAAACAGAAGCAGGAAGGCTTAAGTTCCCCATGCTAACACCAAAATACTGACAATTATTCACAGCAACATGTCAGCACCCCACTTCTGTTTCCTCTTCAGGAGGAACCAGAGATAATAGCACTGGCTTAACTACTCTGCCAGGTACCATTGAGATGAATTGGTTTTCCAGTCATGGAAATCACTAATCACTATGTTTCATCATGGCAGTCTCCCGACTCCCCAGGTTCTGATTCCTGTGCTCCATCAGACTGTTTCTAAACTTCTCACCTCCTTCTGCTATGAGAGTATCTACAGCAAACCGAAGGTCACTCATCCTACTAGCATGGTGAAACTGAAAGTTGAGTTCAGCTTCAGCTATAACGCTCCTACAGAAAGTAACAACTGTTGAAACAAAAATGGAACCGGAGCTAATTCAGCATGTAGAAGTAACCACACTTCAGCTTCACACTCTCACATATTTCACTGTCTCTTGTCATCCGTATCAGACAGATACCTAACTATATTTGCCAGAGTACTCTTATGTGGTACATAGCCCATGCTATAGTCAAAGCCATCTGCTCAGACATATTCTCCTGAAGAACTGAGACTGGAGAATAAGAATAGGCAATTAAAAGCAATTCTGTGAGCAAAATTTGCTTTTTAACCTGACCCTTCACAAAAATGCCGAGATAAGGATGGGGATGAGGTATTATCTTGGATTTCCTGCTTTAACGGAAGCCAAGTTCGGATCCCATCATACCAAGCTTATTTCTAACAAGACCCACTGTGATCACCCACATTGACTTGCTGGCTACTAGTGCTTGCTCCATAGCGCACTGGTTTCACTTGAACTATGCACACAAGTAAAAGCTTGAAATATTCACCCGCCAGAATAGTTTTAGTTAGCACTGGAGACCAAGAAGTGGGCATAGAGAAGAGAGTTTATGCTAGCCAAGGCACTCCAGTCAAATCTAGATCTTCTTCAGGAAAAACTAAGGGACTGTGCAAGGACAGATGTGAAGTCCTGGAATTTGAATCTAATCTCATCAGATGCCCCATTACAATCTAGTGAGACACATTAATGTGAACAAATTTGATCAGTCCGGCAGCACTCTCATGAAAGCAGATATGCTAGTTTCACAGGAATAATTAATAGCCCTTCTCTGCCACTGGGCTAAACAAGGAGAAAAGAAAAAGAACAGGGTGGAAAGAGAACCAGATACAAGATAGATGAAGAGGATACAAACGTGAGGTTGATAATGACAGATTTCTATAAGGACCTACATTGAAGAAAAGATAGAGAGCAGCTAAACAGAGAGGGTATTATGAAATTACTCTGAACAGGATTTTGATCAACCAAGAAGGAAAATGCAGGGGGAAAGCCAACAACAACAATCTGAAAAGTATCTAGAAATTCCAAACCAAAAGGCTTGGACTTGTGCATGCATTCCTATATGTCCAGCCTGAGACAGAACCAAACAGCAAAAGAAGAGAGAAACAGAAAATATTATAGAATTATAGAATCATTTAGGTTGGAAAGGACCTTGAAGATCTTCAAGCCCAACCACTGCCAGGTTCACCGCTAAACAATGTCCCTAAGCACCACATCTACACGTCTTTTAGGTACCTCCAGGAATGGTGACTCCACCACTTCCCTGGGCAGCCTGTTCCAGTGCTTGATAACCCTTTTGGTGAAGAAATTTTTCCTAATATCCAATCTAAACCTCCCCTGGTGCTACTTCAGGTCATTTCCTCTTGTCCTATCACTTGCTACTTGGGAGAAGAGACCGACCCCCACCTCGCTACAACCTCCTTTCAGGTAGTTGTAGAGAGCGATCAGGTCTCCCCTCAGCCTCCTCTTCTCCAGACTAAATAACCCCAGTTCCCTCAGCTGCTCCTCACCAGACTTGTGCTCCAGACCCTTCACCACCTTCGTTGCCCTTCTCTGGACTCACTCCAGCACCTCAAGGTCTTTCTTGAAGTGTGGGGCCCAGAACTGGACACAGTATTCAAGGTGCAGCCTCACCAGCACCAAATACAGGGGGACGATCACTTCCCTAGTCCTGCTGGCCACACTGTTTCTGATACAGGTCAGGATGCTGTTGGCCTTCTTGGTCACCTGGGCACACCACTGGTTCATATTCAGCTGACTGTCAATCAACACTCCCAGGTCTTTTTCCACCAGGCAGCTTTCCAGCCACTCGTCCTCAAGCCTGTAGTGTTGCATGGGGTGGCTGTGACCCAAATGCAGGACTCGACACTGAGCGTTGTTGAATCTCATATAATCGGCCTCAGCCCATCGATCCAGTCTGTCCAGATCCCTTTGTAGAGCCTTCCTGCCCTCAAGCAGATCAACACTCCGGCCCAACGTAGTGTCATCTGCAAACTTACTGAGGGTGCCCTCGATCTCCTCGTCCGGATCATTGATAAAGACATTAAACAGAACTGGCCCCAATACTGAGCCCTGGGGAACACTACCGGTGACCCGTTGCCAACTGGATTTAACTCCATTCACCACCACTCTTTGAGCCCGACCATCCAGCTAGTTTTTTTACCCAGCGAAGAGTATGCCCATCTAAGCCACAGGCAGCCAGTTTCTCCAGGAGAATGCTGTGGGAAATGGTGTCGAAGGCTTTACTAAAGTCTAGGTAGATGACATCCACAGCCTTTCCATCATCCACTAAGTAAGGTTAGTCAAGCATGACCTGCATTTGATAAACCCATGCTGACTGGGCCTGACCACCTGGTTGTCCTGTACATGCCATGTGATGGCACTCAAGATGATCTGCTCCACAACCTTCCCCAGCACTGAAGTCAGACTGACAGGCCTGTAGTTCCCTGAATCCTCCTTCTGGCCCTTCTTGTAGATGGGAGTCACATTTGCTAACCTCCAGTCAACTGGGACCTCCTCAGTTAGCCAGAACGGCTGATAAATGATGGAAAAGTAGCTTGGTGAACACTTCTACCAGGTCCCTCAGTACCCTTGAGTGAATCCCATCCAGCCCCATAGACTTGTGTGTGTCCAAGCAGTGTACCAGGTCACCGACCATTTCCCCTTGGGTTATGGGGGCTTCATTCTGCTGCCCATTCCTGTCTTCCAGCTCAGGGGATGGGGTACCCAGAGAACAACTGGTCTTACTATTAAAGACTGAGGCAAAGAATGCATTAAGTACCTCATCCTTTGTCATTATGTTTCCCCTCACATCCAATAAAGGATGGAAATTCTCCTTAGCTCTCCTTTTGTTGCTAAGGTATTTATAGAAACATTTTTTATTGTCTTTTATGGCAGTAGCCAGATTAAGTTTTATTTGGGCTTTGGTCCTTCTAATTTTCTCCCTGCATAACCTCACGACATCCTTGTAGTCCTTCTGAGTTGCCTGCCCCTTCTTCCAAAGGTCATATACTCTCCTTTTTTTCCTGAGTTCCAGCCAAAGCTCTCTGTTCAGCCAGGCCAGTCTTCTTCCTCATCAGTTTGTCTTCTGACACATGGAGACAGCCTGCTCCTGCGCCTTTAAGTTTTCCTTCTTGCAAAATGTCCGGCCTTCCTGGACTCCTTTGCCCTTCAGGACTGCTTCCCAAGGGTCTCTGTCAACAAAGCTCCTGAATAGGCCAAAGGCTGCCCTCCGGAAGTCCAAGGTAGCAGTTCTGCTGACCCCGCTTCTTACTTCTCCAAGAATCAAGAACTCAATCATTTCATGATCACTATGCCCAAGACAGCCTCCAACCATCACATCACCCACAAGTCCTTCTGTGTTAGCAAACAACAAGTCCAGGGGGGCATCTTCCCTAGTTGGCTCCCTCACCAGCTGTGTCAGGAAGGTCTCTTCCACACACTCCAGGGACCTCCTAGACTGTTTCCTCTCTGCTGTACTGTATTTCCAGCAGACATCTGGTAAGTTGAAGTCCCTCATGAGAACAAGGGCTAGCAATTGTGAGACTTCTCCCAGCTGTGTATGGAATATTTCATCTGCTTCTTCATCCTGATTGGGTGGTCTATAACAGACTCCCACCATGATATCTACCTTGTTGGCCTTCCCCCTGATTCTTACCCATAAACACTCAACCCTATCATCACCATCAGTAAGCTCTAGACAATCGAAACACTCCCCAACATACAGTGTCACCCCAGCACCTCTCCTTCCTTGCCTATCCCTTCTGAAGAGTTTATAGCCATCCATTGCAGCACTGCAGTTGTGCGAGTCATCCCACCATGTTTCCATAATGGCAACTAAGTCATAGTTTTCCTGCTGCCCAATGGCTTCCAGCTCCTCCTGTTTGTTGTCCATGCCACGTGCATTGGTGCCGATGCACTTCAGTTGGGATATTGATCTCACCACCTTTTTTGAGGGAGAAGCCCTGACTCCTACGTGACCATTCTCAGGTGCTTCCATATTTTCTAACACATCGATAACCCTTGCATCTTACTGCTACATGTATCTCCATCCCCTACCTCCACTGAGACAGCAGACCAAAGGACCTTGCTAGCACACCGTCCCTCAAACACCAGTATGCTGCCCCCAGGCTTGTCTCTAGCAAACCTGGTTTTATCCCTTTCCCCCTTCAAATCTAGTTTAAAACTCTTTCAATGAGCCCTGCTAACTCCTCTGCAAAGATCCCTTTGAGACAGGTGTACCCCATCTGTTGCCAGCAGGCCTGCTGTCACATAAACCAACCCATGATCAAAAACCCTCAAATTCTGCTGGTGACACCAGGCTCGGAGCCAGGTATTGATCTGCTGGCTCTTCCTGTTTCTTCCCTCATCATCCTTGCAACTGAAAGGATAGAGGAGAACACTACTTGCGCTCCTGATCCCTTAACCAGTTGTCCCAAGGCCCTGAAGTCTCTGTTGATTGCCTTGGGACTTGTTGCAACTTCATTGTTGCCTACCTGACAAACCAGTAATGCATAATAATCTGAGGGCCATACCAGGGTATGAAGCTTTCATCTTTAACTCTGGCCCCAGGAGGCAGCAGACCCCTAAGAAGTGGGTCCAGTCTGCATATGGGGCCTTCTGTTCCCTTCAGGAGGGAGTCTCCTATGACAATGACCCGTCTTTTTCTTTATGGAAGCAGTTTTGACGCAGGGTGTAGGGCGACTTAACCTTGGTGACACCTCCAAGCTAGATGAACCATTATCCTCGTTATTTTTCGGTTCCACCTGCAGAGCCTTATACCTATGATACAAGGGCACCTGGGAAGGTGGCGCAGGCACAGAGGAGATGGGCCTGTTGCGCTGGGCAGGAACTGGTCACCATTGCCCACTGTCCCTTAAGTCACCGTGTTCAGTCAGGCGGAGAGAGAATCGGGAATACTCCGTATGATGTGTGCTGCCTGTCTGTTGGACCTGTCCCAGAGAAGGTAGGGTGCTCCTCGCCCTGCCCAGATCCTGTCAGCCACTCTGGCGGGAGCTGTGGGCTCTGGGTAGGTCTCTCCGCTCCCCCTGAGGTGCCCCGGTTCGGGAACCCCCCTGTGCACCTTGCTGGAGCTCTATTACTGATCAGTGCCTTCAGTTAGCCATCTACTGTCAGCAGGCTAACAAAGAACTGACTGACTCAGCTCCGTGATGGGTGTGAAATTCATTGGATAAAGTTTTCCATACATACGTGCCCTCCTCTCCCCCAATTAACTGGCTCTTCTAAAATAAACCAATGAAGAGGTCCATTCTCCCTCTCCAACTGAGAGATTCCCCTTTTAGTCCCACAGCATCCTGCTCCCCACCACACCAGTGCCAGACTGGTAAGTGCCCAGTTCCACAGGGAGCAGAGGGGGTCAGTGCCTCAGACTGAGCTAAGGTACAGCAAGCTCCAAAGCCTTCACACCGATTCTAACAGCAAGGTTATAAACTTCTGAAAAATATGAGTTCATAATGAAAATACTAACACACCAAATCCTATAATACTCCCATTTACTGTATGAAGCTTTATATTATCCCATAAAAATAAATAAAACACATCAACTATCATATAACCACAGGGATTTCGTCTTGCTTTTTTGCTCAGATCACTGTTTTGCATACAGAGGAAAGGGGTGATTTTTGTTTTATCTTACAGTTTAATGTTTTTCTCTTCTTTTTTTGAACAGACTTTTACTGTGATGTCTGTAATCCAGCTCTCAGGCTACATAGTTTCTTCTGATATACTGTGATCAAGTCCCAACTGGTTGGTCTAGTTTCTTCATATATATCTCTTTAGATAAAGCCTTTGCAGGAGGGAGAAGATAGAAATAGACTTGCCACAAGCCTTGGATTTGGCTAGTTTATCTTGCACCCTACTCCACTTTGCTGAGGGACATTAATTGTCCTGAGGTCTCCATGGCCTGCACATTTTTTTCCATTTCTTTCCCCTCTATTACCCTCCCACCAGCAGAAATCATAACCGTGTGAGCAGCAACTGCCAAAAGGCAGCAATTCATAATCAGCAGAGTGATTACAAAGGAGCCAGCAGCAATGCTGAAGTTTACAGCACTTCCTGCGCACAAAACTACGTGGTAAAAATATTTGCAGCACAGAGTAAACAGGCTTAATGGGCTCCAGCTTAATTTCTTTTTTATAATCCTGTAGTGAGAGTATATAGTGCTTGCAAAAAGTGCTATGCTGACAGCACAGAAGATGCAAGTACTCTGTTTTGCTGCAAAGCACGTAGGGTGTGGATGCCCGATCTGCGTGCCCAGGTGGCACTGGGCATTCCCCAAGGTTGCCCCTGCAAGGCTGCTAGCCCGACTGCAGCAACAGCCTGGCCCCCACCCCTGCGAATGCCCTGTGGCACTGGCTACCCAGGATACAACAGCATATTCACATTACTGAAAAAGAAACATGAGCAACATGAGGCCACTGAAAAGCTTCGGTGCTTTTCCGACTCTTTTTTAAACAGACTGCATTTCCAGATCCCAGGCAAAGAAGATGTTCCCCGTCTGGAGCTTCACATGTGCAAGAGTCAATGTGTTTTTCTCTTATCCTTCCTGCACTTCCTTGGAGCTCCCACAGCCAGGGAAAATTCCCAGCTAGGCTGGCTCCAGTGAAGACCAGCTACTGGGAGGAGTAACAGTTTACAGAAGGCTAAACCTTTAAGTGATCTGACATGATGAGGGGGAAAAAGTCAGTTCATCCTCCATATCCTTTGCCCAATCTAGTCTTTATTCTGGATATATCAGGATGTGGAGGAAAACTACTGGCACTGACAGGTGTCTATCTTCTATACAGCAGCGGAGAACCACAGAGAAGATATATCACTCCCCATCACTGATTTTAGTAAATTCACCCTTCCTTACTCTTTTACCAGATGCAAAATTGGGGCACATAAAATGAGACTCAAAAACCCCCATCCGTTTATAAGGGAGTGTGAAAAAGAGATATCAAAGGGAAAAAAAACGAAACACAAATCGTACTCTCTGTAAGACACACTTCAACTTTTCGCATCTGGAAAAATATTTGCCAAACAGACAAGCTGCAATGGATTCCCTGTCTTTTTCACTTCTCGGGTGAGAAGAACTGCAAAACCTTTCTTTTTAAACAAAGGCCTTTACCACAGTCTAGGTCTGTTTTTAAGAGATGAAAAAATTTATACTTTTAATCTCATGTGATAATCATGGAGCTGCTTAACTCTAAGTACTGCCTGAGACTGTGAGTTGAATTCATTATGGCCTCATTAACTGTTCAGGGCTGCCTTAACATCCTAGCCAGGGGATGGTGAAGAGAGTTCCTGAGGCGGTGGAACAGTCCTGGTCTAATTTTCCCTGAAGCAATGTGGAGGGATTGGGTGACTCTTTTATCAAGTCTTGTAAATACAGAAGCCTTTGAAATTGTCTTTTGCATTTAGTACTTAGGAAAAATGGCTTTGTCCTTGGAAGGCAGCAGGGAAGGTGGATGGTTTGCCTCAGTTTCCCTGGGAGTAGACAGAAGAGGCAAGAAAACCCTCAGTCTGATAAGGATAATAATCCAAGCAAATGTTCTGCCTCATGAGCTAGAAAAGAGGGTTGACACTCTCATGGATCTTTCATTGCAAATAGTTCCCATTGCTGGGGACAAAATGCCAGAACGACCACTTCTGAAAAGCTGACCTGTATTGCAGGGGCCACTGGAAGAGGAGCTAGAGCCCACAATGGCTGTCACTCCCAGGGAGATGGTCCTGGGGAGAAGTCACAGCCTGAATTGCCAACCCTAAATGTCCTGTAGGCTTTAGTTTTATGACCTGAAACCGAGTCAGTGTATGACATCTCCTGTTGCACCACCAAGAACTGGATATTTAGCTACAACAGTGGACATTACATACAACATACATTCAACTTTCAATGATTTTGAAGGAAAATAAAACCACAGGGAAAAAAGACTTGGAAAAAAATGGTCGAAGTAAAGCATCCACCACGAGAGGATTCACTAAAGAAAAAGAGTTTCTGAAGCAATGAAAAAGCCATCAGAAGCACTTTGCCTCTCAGAGCAAGGTATCTAAAAAGAATCGGATGCAATAGATACAGCATAGGTATACTGTATGGGTACTGCAAGAGCTATAAGTCTCCAGTTTTCAATGTTTTCAGAGAATATGTATCTGCAATGTGAATGGCAATGTGGACAGGCATTGACGAAGAACTTAGATTTTTCTTTTAGACTCCAACTTCTGTAAAGCTGAGATATCTAGGTATGCAGATGTGGAAGGTATCTGCAGGATCAGATCACTACGGTTTGTATAAAACTACCAGTTTTGCACTGCTTTAGTTTTACATTCACAAATTGTTACTTCCTAATGAAAAAAGCATGAGGGATGATTTTTATTTTTTTTTTTATTGTTGACCACTGTAGGCCATCTTCAAAACATGAGCCCAGTTTTACTCAGAACCTCAGCCTGACCTGAGGAGATTTCAGATGACTCAGCCATAGAAAAAGCCTCATGACTGACATCAGAGTGAAAAGCACTGGATAGCTCATGAGGTGTTGACAATAACTCTGAAGGTACATAACCTTGATGACGTCCTGGGTTGTTTCTTTGAATGGCTCACAGCTTCCAGCAGCTGCCTAAAGGAGAAATGGACTGTATTTTCATTTCCCTCGCTAGAGGAGAGAGCCCTGCAGGGGGGTGCCAGGAATGAGGCAAATGCCAAGAAAAAAATAACAAAAACAAAAAATGAGATTCCTTAGAAATTTCTGAGCAAGATTGGAGAAGAATAATTCCACCATCTGTTCAAGAGCTTCTCAGACTGCATTGTCCAATCTGAACCTAAATGCACTTCTTGCAAAGACCCAAAGCCTGCAACATGGTGAAGCAGACAGTGCAGACAGACCCAGCAGTATCAGATTAATATGACTCAGGATGTCTTCATCATCTCTCCAAGTAAGTTTTTAAACAACTTTTCTGACATTCTGTAATAAATCTGCAAAAGGAAGAGTACCAGCAAGGCAGATAAAGAATTTTATTTCAGACATCGCCTGAGAATAATTTAAAGATCTAAATGAAGAGATTCCAGAACATTGTAAATTATAATTCACATCACAACCTCTAGCAGTCACAGTTCAGGGTGATAAGAAGTTGATTAAGGAGTGCCCACTTTTAAGATGCGGTAGAGGCTGAATTAGTTCACATACAGGGTTATTTCTTCAATTCACATCTGTAGTCACTGGTGAAACAAATAGAGAAAGCTAGGAGCTGCTGTTTTGGGGCAGGAAGGGGAGAAAATTGATGCATTTTAAAATTTCTATATTATTTAGCCTAAATCCTAAAACAACAGTCATGACATGCTGCATACTTTTCTGCTGAATAAGAGAAGGGATAGTAGAAATGTCCTATCCCGCAGCACCCCAATTCTGGCTGCATACAGATCTTTCTGTACTCCTCCACTGTCTAGAGAGCAATGGGACAGAGAGAACTAGGAACAGGATAAAGGTAGTAATTACAGTACAATATCAGCATTTTTAAAGTTAAATGTCTGCACTTAGGAGGAAAGTGTTGGGTTTCAAAGATGCTATTGCAGGCTTTTTAAACTGCATGAATAATACTGAGAAACTATCACGCTGAAGATGTTCTACAAATTTCTTTGGGAAGATTTTATGCAGCAGTTGACAGATATTATTATATGTATGTACGTTTGTGTTCTATACAAAAATTCCCATGTTGTGGTATTATGTTATGAGAGCTAGTGAGAATGTGGTGGAATGGTGAACGGTCATCCATCACCTCCCAATGGACTACTCAGAAGTCCATTTATTTATGACAAGGTAAAATCATTTTGCTGTTTTCTAGCTAGTAGCAAAAAAAATGGAATTACACAGTATACTGATATTTGTAGACCTACATTTTTAAAAATGACAAGTTAGATGTCCAGTGTGAGAAACTTTTTTAAAAGTTACTTCATCTTTCCGTCAGACTTGGACATCTACTCTGTCTTCTCAAAAGCAGGCCTTTTCTGAAGTTTTTGGAGGGGATCCAAATCAGATCTCTTTCAATGTGTAGGACCCAAAATCCAGACAATTGAGGACAGTTTCATTCTGTTGCCTCTTCATTTGGCAAAAATGCACTACATTTTTCTTAGACAAATGGAAAAATCAAAGTAATTTACACTTAACTACACCATTATTATTTTTAAGTAGGAACACACAAAAAACAGAGAAGACTGTATAAAAGCTACAAAGTTTGTATCCACTCAGGAAAAAAAAAATAAAAAGATAAAGCTAAAGTCTCTCATGATAATTACTTATGATCACAGATTTTTCTTCATCAGGAAATCTATTACCATACTCACTATTTGCCTTTTGGCTGAGGTAATTTTCTCTTCATTTCCTAAAAACAATAATCTTTCCAAACTTCTTATTTGTTCTGGCAATTAACTTTAGCCTATTTATTTTCTTCAAATTTATATACCTAAGGTAAAAAGACCTTTGAGAGGCAGATTTTGTTTTCCAGGGTCTTTTGGAGGTTACAGCAGTAAATTACAGATTCTAAAGTAGTATGCATATAAGAAAGTAACAGAACTTGGAAAGTGGCACACTTAAAAATATTAGCAGCTAAACACATAATGAAAATTAATAATGAAAAAGACACAAGATGTTGTGATGCTTCATCAAGGCTGGTTTTCTGATTTCAGAAGCAGCTAATATTGAATGCTCTGGAGAACAGGGCAATTCATCTATTTCTACAATACTTTGCTAGAAAGCAAATGTTGGCCTGACCCCAGCTGGTGATTAGGTTATACTGAGGAGTTTGAGGATTGATAGCCCTTGTCATTTTAAATTAGCACTAAATGTAGTTGAGGATGTTATTCTTATTTGGGAAAATATTGCATTCTTTTTGCAAATCATCTATATTAAGGTATTTGTCTCATAAAATAGATTGAGGTCCACTATTAAACTGTGTGCAGTATAAAAAATAGCGCATGTAATTCATTTTTACAAGTGTTGCCTTTAACTTTCATCAGTAAGAGCTCTTGACAGGCCATTCAAGATTTTCCAAGCCTCTATCAATTCCTATCTTTTTCTTTCTTCCCCTTTCCATACTAAATAGGCAAGACTTCTGATCTAACACCAGAAAATGACAAAAAGCATTCATCTGGTTTGTGTTTGGAGTCTGTAACATCCTTCACAGAGTTTTCTCTTTTGTTGGAAGATTTACTGTTATTTTACATTTCTCCAAAATCAATTATGCCAAATATAATATAAACATAGATATTTCTCCAAGAATATATCAATCCATCTAATCTTACTTGTGAATGTTAAA
The DNA here is from genome assembly GCF_000690535.1 of Cariama cristata. NCBI lineage: Eukaryota > Metazoa > Chordata > Aves > Cariamiformes > Cariamidae > Cariama > Cariama cristata. The sequence continues at coordinate 23,267 of NW_009629510.1, forward strand.
TACTTCGGCATAGCTTCTTTACAGGGTGTGCAGGGGCGGGTTGTTAGCATTTTCCAGCCAGCAGCCTTGTTTTATTTAAGTTTCAACTTATATGAATAACTGTAGAGAATCGTATTCCTCTTCATCAGCTTGATCATATCAGCACAGCATGGGTAAGGCATTAGGAAAGCTTTAGTCCAGTTGTGCTAAGTGCAAAAATCACATCCCTGGGAATTAGATAATTCTTTGCTCGGCGAAGGACAAGTGCCCATTAGAGACTTCTTGGGTGCATTCTGTGACTGGAGTGTCCCCAGTTCACCCCCTGTTACAGGTCTGGCACATCTTTCCTAGAGACTTAAAGGAATATATTTGACCTTACTGTGACTGGCTATGCTAGCATTTAGCTTTTGTTCTAACACAATCCTGGAAAAAAATCTTCGTTTTAAGCACTAGGCTAATACCATTGACTTCAGCAGAGCTCTTTGTATGCTTAGAAGAAAGTATATATATAAGTGTTTTGTTGTATTTTGACAATGATAGGCAGTCACTGATGCATTAGATGATGTAGATTAAATATATAAGCCACTCATCTTCCACCAACTTCCTTCTCTTTCAAACAATTTAAAATTTTGTGGCTGATGCATGGGAGATGGGAAAATATGAGGAAAATGTCATGCATCTCCTCAGAATTGCTAAATATCTTCAGCTAGCTTTTCTTATTATATTTGCCCCTTCAGAAATATGAGGCCTACTAATTAAGCAAGGACTGGAGACTTGTCAAGATTATGAGAGTACCGCTATGACATAACCATAATTCTTGATGACATTTCACTTTCCCCTTCCAGAAAAATCTATCACTTTCTGAGATGTGACCTTCATCTTGTTAAATGAATACTATAGCAAAGAGCTCGTTTGACCTCTTACCTGCCCTCCCCTCTCCACCCTCCGCCTGGCCTCAGCAAGTCTGTCAAGCTTGTTTGCTTCATACTAATTAGCTTGATTTCTTTGGCTATTTTTACTTAGCACACTACCTTTGTTTTTGCCTCTCTTTTCACTTTGCATGTAGCTCTTTGGACCACACAGTTTCTCCTTTCCAACTATCTAACTTGCCCATCAGATTGTTCTCCTTTTTTCTTCAATCTTGATGTGAAACTCCTTGTTTAGCCACATGTTTTTCTCTTCTTGGTACATTCCTTGCTAGCAGAGGAGTGGTCTACATGGTTTTCTTTCTCTAGACTTCAGTTCCTGGGGTTTTCTGTTCCCTTAGTCTCACTCGTCAGCCTGTTTGATTTTTACGAGCATGTAGCTCATCCTCTGGAGAAATGCAAGTCTGACTCCAGTGTCTTTTTGTTCTCCTTCTCCTCATTTAGCATTCATTTTTGCTGCAATCTCAGACCTAATGAGATTGTGATCAATGCTTCCCAGGTTGCCCCCTGCCTACATGTCTTCAATCATACCTTGGCTATATAATATACTATGCTATTCTTTCTGTCAGTTGGTGAACGTATATAGTTAACATTAAAAGCAATCTGGAACCGCAAAACAAAGCTTTATTTTCCCCTCCACTTAATAAAGTGGAATCTACCTTGGTAATCACAGAACTTCCTTTGCATCCTTTCTCCTGTGAATGCTGTGATTTATGTGTTTATTTTTTTGTGGAGTCACTATAGAATCCAGCTCTTTCTATTTTGGAAACTCAATACATTCCAGCTTTCAGCCTACTTGAGGAAAAAAGCAAAACAAGTATGACAAAATACCCTTTCACACACAATTATCTACCAGGCAATCACTATCCCATAATATTATCTCACAAAATAACCAGCTCTCAGGCAACATTAGCGTATCCCTGCAATATTTGTGTGTCTATGTCTGTCTTTTACAAGATACTCTGGATTTCACAGGTGGTGGGGGGCACCTTGGGATGCTGTGGTTGGTTACCATTGTAATTAACCAAAGTTAATCAGTGCTTGAATAAGGGGCTGGAGCAGACACAAAAGTGCTGTGACGCCAAGTGAAAACACTGAGTCTCCTCTCTGCCAGGTGAAAAGCCAAGGCTAGAGCTCCTCGAGCTATACTGATTTACAGCAGCATAGGACTTCTCTGCTTTGCCTGTGTTCAAGAGAAGGGTCTTCACCTGACTTGTTGAGTGTGATGATAAACTGTCTTCCTTCAGAAGAAACCAAGGTGAAAATCACCTCCACACCTTTGGCTCAGCCAAAGGCTCCCATTTAACTTCTAGAAGAGAAAACTTGGGGTTTCTCTAACCTAGTCATAAACAAATGAATTTTGCCCTAAGGATTGACAGCAAAAAAGATGAGTCCCATGTCTCAAAAGAGTTTGAGGTTTTGACTTTTTTTAAGCCATACCGTCTCTGCTCCATCATGTATCTTTTCCTTTGTACATTATTTGTCTTAGACTGGTAGCTCTTTCTGACAGCTTGTATGTTATGTTTGAATGTGTTTTCCACACTGTATGAGCTACGACAACACAAATCATCCAGACGGATTGCAAGGGAACAGCGCAGTTCATCCTCTTTACACCACGAAATAGGGGCGAAGGGGCTGTGAACGAGGGGAGGCTGCCGGAGCTCCCCTCCAGGGTCTCCCCTGCCCAACTTGGAGCACTGGGGCACTGGGGAAGAGCCAGCATTTCACTTCCAGGACTTCAGGGGCTTTGGGGATCTGCACAGGAGATGAAACCAATTTATGATCAGACCTCTGCACATCTGTGCCATTATGGAAAGGTAATAAATATCAGGGACGGAAAGGATATCGCACACTCGATTTGAGAAAAACTGAAAGTTCTATGCCACAGGCCAAATATAGAACTCCATTAACCATTGTGAAGCACTGTTGATGAGGAGAGTAAAAGAACAGCCCAGGAGGAAATTAATAATTCTGTATTAAGTGCAGGGCTTGGATGGTGTTTGGTAAATAAAGCCTGGGGTCATGCATTGACTGATAGGGAAAAACAAAATATTGAATAAATACCAGTTCAGCAAACACCATCCATCCTGTATGGGGAAGAAAGCATTTTGCTTATGGATTAAAGAGAATATTATCACTTGATCAAAATTACATCGAACATTACGCACACAAAGGGGCCAAATAAATTTGCACAGCAGCTTCAGTTCTTCTGTTCCCTAATTTTGGGGCTCTTCACAGTTTTCTCTGAATATAGTACTTTTATATATTTTCTTACGTAGTTGGTACCTTTTTGTTGTTGTTATTTTACTAAAAAAGTTTAAAACCAAGCAGCTTACGTGAATCTATGTCAGCTTCAAGATTATGCAAGTTTACTTACGTTTCAAAACCTTCTGGTTACAGCAAGGCTCGTAGGCTAATTGCAGTGCATTGCAGAAGGGAAAGACTTGGATCTTTGTGCTGAAGGATGGAGAAAGGTTGACTCTAGACCTCTAATGACTGACAGGTGTCTGGGTCAAGCATCACCTTTCTCCCCCCTCATGCTGGAAGAGGGAAAGCTGGTCCAGCACTGCTTACTGGGGGCTGCAGGTAGGGTTCGTCTCCTTCCCTCCTGCAGAGACTGTGTCCTGGTGCTCCTGCTGCAGCTGGAGCTTCTGCTGCTGATGCTCCTCTCGGGGTGATAGCAAGAGCATGGCCCACCTCAGCATTCGTATTCCATCTGTCCAACACCACAAACCCAGACCCAAGTCAGGAACATAAAATTTTCAAAATTTGTATGTCACCCAGAGCTTTAGCTGGCATTTTATAAGGGGTGGAAGGGAGCACAAGGAAAAGAAGCAGCAGCATTGCCTCTGTTTTGAGCCTTTTTCTTGCCAAATTTCAAAGGTCTTTTGCACAAGATAGACAGCTTAGAGCTTCTAAAGATGAAGATGAGAACAAAGATGACAAAGAAGAGGAAGGAGATGCATGAGGAGGAGAAGAAGGAAGAAGAGAAGAAAAGGTTATCGCAGAAAACCTTCTGCAAAGGTACACAAATGGTGTTTCACTACCTGATCCACCGTAATTTTCATGCCAGCCAACAAGACTGAGTGCTTAAACTGGGCTTTAGAGAGGCAAAATTGCACATAATAAATGACTTGTGACCGAAAATTAGAAAGACATACCGTTCATGGAGAAGGCTCTGATGTGAGTGTGGGAAACTGATAAACAGGTGTCAGAGGCGAAAAGAGTTGGTGAAAGGAACTGAGGCAGTGCAGGGCTGGAGAGCTGGGAAACGCAGCCATGAAAGCAATGACAGGAAACAGAAGTCCGCCCACAAGAGCTGCCAAGCTTGGGGGGTAACTCAAAATTTAAGGATTCCAGGGGTTGATTTTAGTATTTTACTACATGAGCAAACTATTGGAATTAATAAGATTATACGAGGAACAATGTCATTCAACACAAAGATTGGAAATGACAATCAATATAAAACTGTGCATCCTCTTTCAGAGAAGTGATCGTAGAAGCTAATGAAATGCAGATAAGTGCATTAGGTTTTCCTCTTTTCGTGCACCCTCTTATCTTGTCATTTAAAACTCAAAACCAATCTGAGTTACCTTAAGTGGCAATACTGTATCTTTAATGCTTGATTCATTTGTTGTGAAATACAGTCAAAATAATAATTTGAAAGGGAAATTTGAAAATGTCAGATAGTAAATGCATATTTTACTTATTTTAATGTTTGTTGATTTGAGGCTTTGAGGGCAACATGGTAAATATTCGGTTTGGCTGGCACAAACTGTGCAGGAATCTAATAGAAAGCAATATTGTTGAAAATGGATATCAATTGAAAACAGAGAGCAGTGTCAACTATTCCCCACTGGGAGCAGACAACAATAAAACCAGTCAAGCATTACACAGTTGAGCCTGCCAAATGTCATTAGAGTGTAGAAAAAAGTAAAGGCACATACGAAGGGGGGGTGAGGGGGAAGCACTTGCCTTATTTATATTTTTCCCCTGGACAATTTAGTAAGATAAAACTGGGGGGGGAACCCAAGGTTTAAATTCATTATAATGGTGTTGTCAGATAATTTGGGGAAACCTATCATTGTATTTGGAATTAAGAAAACCAGAAAGATAAAGCAATGCAGTTTCATGTCTCTGAATTGCAAAGGCATCTCCCAACAACTGCACAGCAAATTACATTGGAGTACAATTTTAATTTTTATATATCTTTTTTTTTCCCCGAAGTCTTAATACCGAGATTATAGTATTAGGTGGAATAATTAGAAAAAACTTTATTTTAAGCTCTGCCGAAAGAACAATTAAAAACAAAACAAAACAAAAAAACCCGACACCACCACAAACCCAAATCCACGAGGAAAAGATTTTTATACTGCATCTTTAAGGGAAGGATTTAATATTTGAAGCAACGCCGCGGTTAAGAGAACTGCGGAAGG
>NW_009629511.1:0-26560 GCF_000690535.1 Cariama cristata
CGCTGGCTCAGGCAGGCAGGCAGGGCCGCGGCGCCTTCCTCCCCCGCCTGCCACCCAGGCATCGCTCCTCTCCCCGTGTTTCTTTCGGGGCTGCTGAGCCTGCGGTCTACCCTGCAGTCTCGCGCCTGTGGGCATTGCCATCTTTTGTGCCGCTGCTGAAGGCACTGAGGGTTGCTGCCTCCTGGCCCAGGGCTGTTACAGGCTTTAGCCCTCCTGCAGGCCTGCACGTTGTGCTGTGCTGTGCTGTGCTGAGCCCGCTGGCGACCGTCCTCAGCCCCTTCCCGGGTGGCGTACGTGGTGCCCGGCTCATGGCCGGATAGCCTTTTATCTGCTCCTTTTTCTGCAGTACTACTCTGTGAGGCTGTTATGTCCCAAGCCTGTACCTTGCTTAGATACTTTTCTTGGTGGGGTGAGAAGTAGGCTATGGCACAGAAAACATCTTGGGGACCTGGAAAATAGTTTTGAATAGGCATCTACCTAAAGTAATTATGAGTCATGAGCCCATTTTGCCTGTGTTCATTTGAAGGCAAAGCACTATTCTATGACAAGAAAATGTGACTTTCTTCTCCCCCTCCTAAAACTATAAATGTTTATATGCTTATGACGTCCTGGGATAAAAACAGTGAGAAACACCTTCACCCATGGTGGTGTATCACATGAGGTTGACTCATTCCTAGCTTCTCAATCTGTCAGAGACGTAGCTGTGGTTCAAAACAATTTCAAAATAGCTGTAGATGCAGCTCCTAGCTGCAGTGGAGAGGAGTGTCTGTATGTGTACTGGAGTATAACTGATGTGCAAGGTAAATGCTCTCACCAAAGCATCTTCTTGCTATCACTAGTGGCTTGCGTGCAGAACTTTATCCTGCCGCCTAGATCGTGGCCTTTATCCAGGCTCTGTGCTAGTATGGAGGCTGACCTGCACAGCAGGGTGAGCGTTTTCGTGCAGGCAGTCATTACTGATAAGCTGGGTGAGGACTTGAGAGAGTAGAGTGAAGTCCCAGTACGCGCACGTAGGAGGGCAGAGAAGTGGAGAGCGAGCTCCGAGTTTTGTTTCTAGATGGGGGTGGGAGTGAAGATATGCAGGATTATGAGGGAAGAGGAGGTGGAAGCGTGAGGCTTTCTGCGTGTGCCTGGGACTTTGCTTGCAGCCTGTATCTGGCTAATGCTGGAGTTACTAAAGCTACCCAAACAAAACAAGTTTGGGAAGTTCAGGCCTGCTCTGTTGTTCGTTGCATTTGGTATATTCCTCATACAAGAACTCTGTTGCGTATTAAAAGGCCTAGCAGTTAGGAAACAAAGTTGGCAGAGAAATATAGGTTAGAAATGGATTAATGTTATTATTTTCCTGACAGGATTTCCTCCCTTTTCCTCTTTACCTCTATACATAATGAAATGTATTTATTTAATTATTCTGTCTTAAAAGGAACAGTTATTAGTAAAGGTCATATTGAGTTTAAGAATAGTTTGTACAGAGTACTGCACTGTGCTTCAGTTACTAAATAGAAGGAAAATCTCTTAATTGTATTACCAGATTTCATGGGAAATGGAATTTAGACCATTCATGTAATAGGTTTAACTTCTTCAAAGTTAACTGTTTTTGAAGTGTTGCATGTGACATCTCAGCCCAGGAAAATGTTCCCTGAAAAGTGGGGTACAAATCAGAAATAGAGTGTTGATCTGAAATTTTGAAAACGTCACCTGACCTCCATGGGTTTTTTAAGTGTTTTTTTTTTTGTATCTCAGCTCTGTGGAATACACTATCCTAGAAACTCCAACTTGGGTGCTAGTTAATAGCTGCCAAATAGCATTTCAGTCTATAAATGTTCGAATGCAATTGAGTAAGCATTTATTAAGATGTAACTTTCAGTTTTGAACTTGTGCAAATCAATCCTTTTAAGGGAAGAAAGAACAGTAGGCAAGAACCAGAATGTCTTTAATAGAGAAATTGAAAATATTCCATTGAACTTCAGAAAAGAGTCAGTAGAGGCAAAGATAGATTCAGTACAGGTAGTAAAGGTGTCGGGGGGAAGGGAGTTTTATATTTAGGGACAAATTTTTGATGGGTGATGCAACTTACAAGATACACAGAGACCCAACTTCTTTTTCTTCAGGAATATTATCAGTGCACTTATGGGACTTATCCTCAAAGCAGACAATGTGACTAATTTAGGCTTTAAATACGTCCATCTTTCAGTTCTTATTCTTCTGGAACATTGTAAGATTTTTTTAAAGCTATGTAACTGGATAGAAGGCTATGTTATTGTACTGGTAGAAGGTTAAAAAAGGAAGGTCATGCATTTCTGTCAGATCTTTGTATTTTCAAAATAGCATTATCTCTAATTTAACTGCCTAGTTCCAAAGGTTTTGACTATGGCATAATATTAATCTATAATGCAAAGTAATCAGCAAGTACTAAGACACCTTTAAATCACAGAGTGGCAGAATCACAGAATGGTTGAGGTTGGAGGTGATTTCTGGAGGTCGGCTGGTCCAAATCCCCTGCTCAAGCAGGGTCACATAGAGCTGGTTGCCCAGGACCATGTCCAGATGGCTTTTGAATGTGTCCAAGGCTGCACACTCCACAACCTCCCTAGCCAACCTGTGCTAGTGCTCAGCCATTCTCACAGTTAAAAAAAAAAAAAAAGTATTTCCTGGTGTTCAGAGAGAACCTCCTGTGTTTCAGTTTGTGCCCATTGCCTCTGCTCCTGTCACTGAGCACCACTGAGAAGAGCCTGGCTCCATCCTCTTTGCACCCTCCCTTTAGGTGTTTATATACATTGATGAGATCCCCCCTGAGCCTTCTCTGCTCCAGGATGAATGGTCCTAGGTCTCAGAGGCTTTCCTCACAGGAGAGATGCTCCAGTCCCTTCATCACCTTGGTGGCCCTTTGTTGGACTCGCTCCAGTATGTCCATGTCTCTCTTGTACAAAATATATATTGAATGTGAGGAATATGTAGTTCAGAACTGTTAGGAGTTTATTAGGTGAAGAAGTCATGTTGACTAAAACACTTTAATAATAGTTTTAAGATTTACTTTTTCATTTTGACCTTCTTAAACCTTAAGGGCCTACAGTGACAGTAATGGTTCTGGATCCCGCAGTAAATTTATTGTAAAAGATCTGTATTTAAGGAAACATAAATAGTGTTCTAAATAGCATGTAAACAAAATAATGTCAAAATGACATTTAAAGAAAGTATTGCTTCAGATTTGTTTTAGGAAAGAAGAAACCTAATTGCTGTTAGTCAGCAAGTTTACAACAGTTTAAACTTTGCTCCACCATGAAAACGAGACAAGAAAAGAATCTTCTTGGTAGTAATAACTGTTGCAAGCTCAGTTCTGTGAAAAGTTGACTGGAAGGATGTGATCTAAATTCAGACAAGTCTGAACATAATTGCACAAAGGCAAGCAGCACAAGACTGTTAGCAACTTTAAACTTGATTTTCATTCATCATTCAGTCAATGCCCAGCAAACAAGAAAGCACTATCTTTAACTTTACACTTCTTCACCTGTATAAGCCTATTCAAATTTTTAAGGTTTCTGGTGGAACTTACCTAATAGGTAGATTTCAGAACTAGGTTAATTTAATAACAATACTGCATATTTATATTATTTGGCAACTTTCTACTATTTTAAGTAAATATTATGCTTACTGTCCTGTTTTGCTTGCTGTACCATATAAAGAATTTGGAATAAAAGCTGTACATTTCTATCTAAAAACTGAACAAAAAAAAATAAAATTTCAGGTTTTTGTAGCTTCATTTTGCATCTTAAGCATTGGTTTTCAAACCTGTAATACAGATAGTTGGAAATAAATAGATTTTTCCAAATATAAATCTAATGAAATCAATGTACCTAATTTACTCATGCACCAACCTGAAACCAGGCTGTGAATTTACTGACTGTATTTGTTTTCCTCACTGTTTTCAAACTGTGTTTATAAACTGTTTAGTTCTAATTCCATGTTCTTGGTTATGTAAACTGCGCATAAATTTCTGATCTCTATATGGATTTAGATAGCTAGTTTAAGCAGGAAGTTGGCTTAAAGAAACCACTGGGACTGAATTTCTTAGAAAGAAACAGCAGGAGGTTGGCTTGGTTTTCTTCATCTTTTCTTCTTTTTTAGGTAACACAGGCAATACCAGAGCTATCATTAACGGGAACACTGAGCTACTTCTAAGATTTCATAGGTGAATACAGATTTTTAATTACATTGTCATCATCTTTGTTCAGTGTGTATATACTTGTGTATCGTCTTGCAAATCTGGTCCTTGGATATGTCCAAATACCATGTGGATATATCTGACCAGCTTTAAATGTCATTACTGTGACACAGAGCTCAGGTTGGGAAACATTTCAAATATTTGCCTTGCTCTAGGATGGATTTTGCAATCTGCACAGATCTCTGTACTGCCACAGCTATTTCCTGTTAGTCACAGAGACAGTTCTAAACTAGTTCAGGTATATTCTGACAAGCTCGTTATAGCTACGCATAGCTCTACTTTGTCTAAATTGGTAGCATGGCCAGATCCCTATGTCTCTGTTGTCTCCCTTACAACTTACACTAATTACCTTTGCTGGCCACAAGCACAGCTAAAGCAGGAGGCCATAGGAGTGAAGGAACTTTATCTGCCAAACAGACATAGCTATGCTTCAGACAAATTCAGGGAGCCAATACTCATGTTAGCAGCAGTACGGCTTCTACAGTGTAGCTTGGTGTTTTTGCAGAAAAAAAGAGCGTAGCGAGATGATTGCTTAGCCAGTTTTGTGGACTAAGCTATGAATCTAGAGGAAATGGTATGGAGTCCATAAATAAAGGCTGGGGCAGTGTAGGCTTGTCGCTCAGAGTGGATTCTTCTTAAAAAGTCGTATTTCCACATAATGTGATACAAACTGGACGTTGCTATGAAGAATGAATGCAAAGGCTGATGGTGTTTCACACAGGTGACAGAAGAGGGTCTAAGAGTGAGTAAGAAGGATCTGCTAAGTCCCACCTCTTTGGAGAGGCATGTGTACTTTGAGAGAAGTCAGTATAAAGCAGAAGAATCACAGGAGTAAACACGTGGTATGTGTGTTCCAGTTTGAAGTTGTTATCTTCAAAACTAGTTTGTCTTTGTGAAATCTATGCATTTATAACTATTTTTTGAAAATTTCTTGTAATAAAATATAATCATTTAAATATTTGTGCGTAACAAACACCAATGGTGGACACTACCTAAAAAATCCCCAAACAACGAAACTTTTTAAAAATTTATATGGTTCAGTTTTTCAGTGTTTTTTCAGATACAGATCAGATGTTAAAAACCTAGTCTTGACAGTAGCCAACATGCCCTGTTATGGAAATAAGAAATGTTTAACGAACAAAAAAATCCCCATATGGCTTTGAAGTTTCCATTTAACAAAAGGGGTTGAATGGAATGTGCAGAAGTCAGGCAGAGTCAATAAAACTGATGACAGTAAAGTAGAAATACAGAATAAAGAATGTAAACATATGCCAAACTGTGAAGGAATGTGCGAAATATGTGAGAAAATACCTCCAGTTAGAAAACAAAGAACAACAACAAAAAAAATCCACAAATCCTTGAGATCTGTTGGAAAAAAGGAAATGGTAGAAAATACAGGTGGCAATATGCTTTGTGCATTGAAAGTCAACACAGATGGATGCTGCAAGAAGAAATCCATTGCTATTATGTCCTATTTGGACAAGACATTTCCACTCTGATCCTGGCAATACTTGTCTTTTTTGTACAATCAATAAGGTATAATTAAATAGAAATCAGCTTTAGTGTGCATTCCTTAGGAAAAAGATTATTCAAACATTTGTTCAGCCATGAATCTGAAAGCTACTTTGCGGCCTGGATGCTACCTAAAAATCATTCTGTTACACAACTAGAAGAGGAAAGACCAAGTAATAGATACACAAGTAACTCCATGCTCTGGTAGTGCCAAGACTGCTTTAAAATACTAACTGCAATGCATGGTCTCTGTCCTACAGGAACAGAGGGAAGCTGAGTATATATTCATGGTAAGTTACTGCTAGGTCAGTAAGTCTAATGTATTGGCATTTCTCCTAACAATTATAACACAATATAAAAATCTATTTGAAAAAGCTATGAAATGAAAATGATCTTTCCAGTATCAAAATGATGCTGATCATTCAAATTAGATGTGCTGCAGCACAGTACTCATAATGTTTTTTTTCTAAATAACTTTCAGTCTGTTCATCATTATATATGTTTCCATATATACAGGTCTTGAAGAGGCTTTATGCCCAAATTGATTTTCTTCTATATAAAATAAAGCTTTGCATAAATTATAAACTTCTTGGATTAGGAACCACCCTTTTATTCTCTGTTTGTAGTACAACTACATTAAAAACCACACAGTGTTATGCTGTTACAGTGGCTCCTTGTAATGCTAACTTAGTCTCCTTTGAACATGACAGAATATAAACAAAAATAGAGCATTACCATGCCATTAACCACCACATCATCAACCAAACCTAGCCAGCTGCAATGCTAACTCAGCCTAAATTCTGTCTAAGGCCCCATGCCTACAGTTTCCTGTTGAGTAAGCATTCTGTATGTTGCAAAGCCCTTCAAACGACTTTTAGAGGATTTCTGACATGCATAGCTTTTACCTATTAGCAGGACACATGAGCTTATGTGGCAGTTAAAACTATCTCAATATGACCGCTTACCTCAACAGGTAACTTGTTGAACATGGACAAAAATGTTCTCTTTCACTGGTCTAGCATGCTAACAAACAACAAGTGTTCCACTGTCAGAATACACTGTACTATTTCAGCTAGAGGCAGTTGCCTAAATTTTTTCCAGGTGCACCTCAGGAACTAGCAATATGCAAACGCATAGTCACAACTGTAATTAAAACTGCTGAAGTCTTTTCCATACTCTTGTTTTCAAAAGCATGTAGCTTTCTGGAAAAAATACCTAGTTTCCTGAATCTGAGTGGAAGTATCCATCAACATCTAAGCTAACCTAGGACTGCAGTGGCAGAAAGCAAAAATTAATGTTGAGAAATAATCTTCGATGATGATTTCCAATGAAACTAGCTTTTCTTTGCCTGGAACTAAGAAGTAGTCTTTTGCTCCCTGAACTTACGGATCTAAGATTGCTTTCCTAGGTCCTGTTTCACTTGACCATATCCCACCTCCATTTGAAGGACAGATTCAGGCATGCATTACACCAATTTTCCTAGCCTTTGATATATACCATACCAAGCTTCAGCAGAAGCAAAGCCCAGAACTGTGAGCTGAATGGGACCCATAGTGTTTTCCAGCATTTTTTTCTGATACCTACAACTGGAGATGAAGATCTGGGTCTTGTGCAAGAATCGCAGCAAAAGTGAATCTGCATGCAGCAGGTGTAGTGACAATTCAGCAAGTACTACAGGAGTATGACTCCAACTGAGGTGTCAACAAGCAACACAGAATGTTGTTCAGCTCATCCCACAAATGTCCACTTGGAAGGACATGCCGGTCTCAACTATTTCTACTCTGAGGTAAATGTCCTAGTCCTGAAGGAAGCGTGGTATTTGCTGGGCTCATCTGGACATCAGTGTTACGAGTGATGGAAAAGCTGATTCCAAATGTGTAATGTACCAGTTGTTCTGATGTATGAGCTCTCTAAGAGGTAAAGCATGTGCAGATAAGACCGTGGTATTTGCATTTCAAAACAGTTTTGCCAAGCATGTGCTTTTCAAGATGACTTTTAGAAACGTTGTTTGATCTTAGCAGTATCGGAACAAGGTAAAGAAAATGTTAATAATTCACTCTCCTTGAAGATCAAGGAATGCATTGCCAGGATTTAAAACACATTCAGGACACTATAGGTGGAACTGGACTCTTCAAATGGAGGCATCTGTTACAGGGTGAGCTGAATAGCTCTCCAGACTACTCAGCCTTACAGCCCAGTGCATACGGTGCTACCATTACAAGTGGCAGGCTGCAGGCTTTGTTAAGCTGACAACACAGGCATTAGGACATGTCAGGATTCATCTGGATTTGTCTTGACCTGCCTGGAGGTTGGATTTAGTTTCTTTAGCTGTAACAGCAGTTGCCTGATAACCAGGTGACTGTTACCTGATTGTTTAAGCCTTTGCTTAGCTTTGTACAGTTGAATAGTATAAGGCTTATCGTAATATACATTTTTATAAATAGTAGACACAACATGTGGTTTTTCTTTCTCCGGTGATCTATCTATGGTGCTAGAATAAAAATGCAATGTAGAGAAGTACAGGCATAGGATGATAGCTGGAGCCTTGAAAGTGCAGACACAAGATGGTAACAGAGGCTCCTGGGTCATAAACAACTCAGCAGTAGTTGGTTACTGGCTGCCAAAGGAATGCAACTGTGGGAGCTGGGTAAAACAATTTAGGGGTAACAAAAAGAGCAAAAAACAGGTATCTGATATATGTAAAACATACCCTATATAGTAGATTTGGATATAATATGGAATTGTGAACCAATCAATAAAGAGCAAGTGGACTGTGTTAGCAAGTACATGATAATGACACTAAGCAGACCTAAGAGTAAGGAGACAGAAATCGTCAACACCAACATCATATTTCCAGAAAAGAGAAAGAACACCCCTCCCGAACATCATACCTCTTCCATGGATAACTTGCCATGACACCCACCCCCCTAGACAGAAGCCATCAACCTTGGGACATGATCTCTGTGTCACCAGAGTGACAGTGGAAGGGTGAGCATAATACCAGAGAAAGGGACTACTTCTATACGGTTTGGGTATTTTGGTTTTCGCTGTATCATTATTGGGGTGATCCATACTGTTTGGATAATATGAATTATAATTATTAGTATCATTGTGCCCAGAGTAATAATAATTCTTTGATTAGACTTTGATTAGACTAGCACTAAATTCCCAGTTCTGCATAAAACGTGTGTGACCCTCATAAACTGCACAAGTTGTAGCGCACCAAATTGGCAGGGGTGACCTAAGCTGTAATTTAAATGCAACAAATTAGTAAAAAGTTTGTGGAGAATGTGGGCTTCTAGCATCTAGCTTATATGTAGGCATCTAGCTATAACCTGTGTGCCTTCAAAAAGCTACTGAATGTGTGTTTTGATATTCTCATTGTGTAACTAAAAAGATTCCAGATAAACGTGAGAAGGATTTGGTTTTCTCCTACCAAGGGATTACCAGTGGATTCACGGGTGCTAAATACAAGAGTCAGAATCACAGAGTCATGTAGGTTACAAGAGAGATGTGGAGATCAGCTAGTCCAACTCTGCTCAGAGCAGGTCCAGTTAGATCAGGTTACTCAGGCCTTGCCCAGCTGAATTTTGGCAATCTCCAAGGATGGAGAATCTGTTTCAACTGGAGTCCACATTTACTCCATTCTCTCTGTTGGCAGAAGGGCTTCTCTGCTAACTTTAGACAAGGCTTAATGAAGCATTGAAGTACTCAATGTATAATCATGTTAGCACTGTCGAATATGTCATGTGTTGTTGATCCGTGTCAGAGAGAGGATGCTGGTCTAAATATTTGTGGGTTTTTATGTCTGACTCAGTGTAACTATACTGTTTTCATACAACCTCAATTTTTTTCCTCCTTCAGCAGTTTTTGGAGATACAGTCATAACTCTGAGCAAGCACTTAGATGGAGGAAAGCTACTCTCATATAAACTCCTCATATATTTTTTAGAAAAATAAACCAATGGACACAAAAAATCCTAGCAAGGTATGAATATTTATAGCACCAGAGGTTTGAATGAACTAGAAGATCCTTAACTCCGTCTGAACCAGATGCCCATCAGAACAAAGCTAAAAGAGGAAAAAATACAGATTTTCAGGCTTTTTTCTGAATCAGAGAAACAAAGGTACCGCTTAAATAGGAGAGAGATATTTTTGTAATGGGAGTCTAGGGATATGTCACAGAATTAGCCTCTACTAATTCTGAGGCGGCTACTTATCACCAGGGTAGAGATAACTGATACAAAGTTCAGATTTAACAAAGGAAAAAGCAGTATGGGTCTTTGCTGTAACTTCTTACTCTGCTGTTTCTAAACATTATACCTGACATTTATTACTGAAAAATGTAGTGATTCATATATCAGAGAGAATAATAGTGAATCAGTCAGTATTCAAGAAATCAGTGCTGGTATCCTCTATCTTTTAGGATAAAGAGACTGATACTACACTCTCTTATACTACTTTTGTCCAAATCTAGCTGGCAAATTAATATATTCAATAGACCAAGTTGCTAATTTATTTCACTATTAGTACTGTTGCCACTAAAGGCGAGTAGTTACATGTAGTTCCTATGTTTGTAAACCCCATTAGAATTGGTTTATGTGATCCTCATCTCACAGCCATGCTGTAAGAGCTCTTAACTCTGACTTAGATTAAATACCTATACCAGGGAAAAGAAAAACAAACAAACAAACAAACAAAAAAAGACTACTACTTTCTGTGTAAAAACAAATGACTAGGGCAAAAATGTCAATGAGTCAGAGTCTATCGATATCCCCAGTATTAAGTGACTAAGTGTCTTCTTTCATTCTTTGTGTCTTCACAGAAGTCTGGCAATATTCAGGACACAAGCACAATCCCAACAGACATTGCTACCTAGAATATTCTTAAATATGTGCACTATGTACACCACAGCTGGAATATTCACAAGCAACTGCTCAAACTTGGTTCTTCAGTAAAATAAACCACTATCTGTTGACTTTGTATTGAATGTCATACAGAGTTCAAGATTTGGAATACCTGCCTCCAAATCTGTGATTGATTTATGTCCACGATAACCAAGAAAAGATGCAGAACCACAGCTACTCTCTGCTGTTTTCACAAAACAAAGCAAGCAAAAGTGAGTGTAAGGATTGCTTATGATTTTTGAATAATCCCTCCATGACTCATTGTCTCTTGTAGACTGTAAAATCTGCCATAATTTTCTCTTCTTTCTGCTTCAAAGTGCAAAGTGTAATCTAATTTTCTCTCATAGTAACACACAGACAATGATACAAACTGTCCAGTTTCCCTTTGAGAGCAAAACAGAAGAGGCATCTGATGTGCAGCACCTCACCACCAGGTATCTCATCAAGAGGGTAGCAATGGATGCAAAAAGACATAAATAGAAGCTTTTTGGTGTTTTATGAAAGCACAAAGTTAGTTTTCTAAGGCCATAGGAGGGTCTTAAATGTCAGTCTTGATTTTAAGACAGCTAAACACACATGTAGTTGACAGCAATGAGAGTTTAAGGTTGTTTCTGAATTGCAGGTAAATGTAGTGGCATCGCCGTTGCTGTGAACCTTGCTATAGAAAATCCATAAAGGCACAGGAATTAACTCTTCCTGAAGGACCATTTCCTTCCTATAAATTTCTGTGGAACAAAAGCAGATTTCCTGCAAAAGCTCACATTCACCTCAGTGAGAGCAGAATTAGGTACTTGAAAAGGAAAGATGGTAAAAACAAGGTTACTTAGCAGCTAACTGTAAGGGGAAGTACGTTTTCCCTGGCTACTGCAGAAGAGCTACTATATTGTCTGGCATTCCCCTGAAGCAGTGTCCTTGTCTGCAAAGAGGCTGGAGGAAAGTTCTTGCATCACTTTTTATCAGAGGGAGGCACAAATGCTAAAGATGTTGTGCCAAAGTACACATTAGTATTTATCTTTTTTAAAAATACCATTGTGTCCAAAGCTAAAGAACAAATACAATTTTATATTTTCCTGTATCTTGGTACAATAACATGTTGTCACTTCAGCCAAATATGAATAATTCATTTAGTGAATGACTATAATTTCTTTTTAAATGAGCCTAGAATAAGATAATAGTGCATTTTGCAACAACAGTTAGTACCGCAATAGTACAACTTCCTAAGGTTAAAATAAACATCTTTGAACTGTAAGGGCCAGATACTTTGCATGTCCCTAGCTCTTTTGATCTGTGCAAAGGCATGGAGCAGCTATAAAAACAGGATTCATAAATCCCTCTGAAATAAATCCTTAGGTGTCATCAAGCTGCTATATTGCTCCAAAACTTTTTTTTTTACTTTTTTTTTTAATAATTATTTTCTGGAATAGAGTAGATATCCCATGAATCAGACCACAGACCACTGCAATTTAAGAAAAACGTAGCCATAAGACAGTATTAACTTATGGCAGTTATTAGACTTGCCCCAGTTCATGGGAAAGTAAGGCTGGATTACTGCAATTATTTCCTTTTGTTGTCTCCCTTCATATTGTAGTTGTACTACACAACTTGCCAAATCAGCTGGAAATGCTAGATTAAAACCAACCAACCAAACAAAACACCCCCCACTTTTTCCATCATTTGAGACTCTAGGTGAGGCTCATCTGAAATGCCCTAGGATACTCAAGACATCCTTATAGGGCTGGCCGAACCTAGGGGATACCTCAGCTTTTCGAGGTATCAGATGGCATCTATCGAAGAAACCTGAGGGCCTTTGAAACGGCAACTGAAAGTTGAGGCAACTGAACCAAACTTTTGTACCTTTTCTGTCTGATTCTCTTCCTTCTCCTCACCCAGCTCAGGAAGCCCACACACCAGCCTCTTAAGAAATGAAGAAGGAGCTCACAGTAGCAATTCATTTTTTAATTGATAAAATTGTCTTTCGGAGATAACTTTTTTTATTTTAAGTTCTCAAAGATTAAAAATGGATAGACTGGCTTAAATTGTCACAGAAACAAATCATTAGTAAATGAAACAGCAACAGGCTACCAACAAAGGTCCAGCAGATGAGTAAAATACTGTATAGATCCATAACTATTTCCGTTAACAATCTGCTATTAAAAAAAAATGCCCAGACAAATAATGGGTGATTTTAAATTATGCAGCTGTTGCATAAAGGAGGAAAAAAGGGAAAGATAATATCCTGAGAAAATACTTTTATGCTCGCCTTTTTCCCTGTTCTAGCAGTTATCTAGTAAATTAAAATCTCTCTCCTACAGGTCTTGCCTCATTTCTGTTCTTGAACTATCATGAAAATCACAACACTACTTCCACACATATTTTATAAATCAAATAAATGGTAAAGTAAACTTTAAAGGAGATAGAGCAAGAGATCAAGAATACTGAGAATGGCCAGAACTTGAGCTGTCAGATTCTCTTTCCTAGCCATCATCTGGCTCTGTTGGAAAATACCTTTCTTCCTGGCATTTGTTGGATAATAAAATTTGGTCCTATAATATTCCTTCCTGGAATCTTACTGGGTTCCAATCAAGTATTAATGAAGAGTAAAAACTATGGACAGTAATTACACTAGTCTAATAACCTCTTCCTCTCAACCATTTCATATGT
This sequence comes from Cariama cristata, assembly GCF_000690535.1. Taxonomy (NCBI): domain Eukaryota; kingdom Metazoa; phylum Chordata; class Aves; order Cariamiformes; family Cariamidae; genus Cariama; species Cariama cristata. The sequence continues at coordinate 13,302 of NW_009629511.1, forward strand.
AAGGAATATCTTTAGTTTGTATTACTTATAGTGACTTCTTTTCTGCATTAGATATGTAGAATTTATAGATATGCTTTACATATGCAAAATGATAAGTTCAGAAGATACTTTGAAAAATTATGATGCCAGCTGGTGACCACTTAACTTTTGTCTGTCAGAATACTAATAAGGGAAGTTGACTGTGAAGCTGTAAAGCACTGAAAGGCAGTGAAAAAAACCAAACCTTAGCACAATAAAGAATGGAAAAAACCAGCTGATTTGCTCATAAAATACACTGTTTCGGAGGCATCCAAATAAAGATAGGGATATCAGATAATGTTAATAAAACAGGCTTGTGAATTTTAAAACCATGTGAATGTTATGGCTGATCTTGATGCAAACAAGGAAGCTGTTGCATAGTATGGCAACAGGAATGATATCAACATGGTTTTGATAAAGGCTGGAAAAGAACAACTGAGAACTGATGTGCCTCAAAGATCATATGTCTTTGGGAACAGAATCTCTGAAAAATACGATAAGGCAGAAGAGAGTCCAAGGACAGCCTCGGCTTCTAGGTCATATAAAATGTCCCACTCCCTCAGGATGTTGCTCCCAAAAGCTGCCAATAGTAGATGTGCAGAGAAGAGGGTAAGAACAAGACAAGCATATAGTGATACATCCCCAGAGCATTCGCCCAGCTCCCAGCAACCTGTGGCTTACAAACCGTATGCATCATTTTTGTATCTAACAGTCCCTGGTAGGATTTTCTTCAATAAATTATTTCATTGCTTTTTGAACTCCTGTAATGTTTTACTATTCCAGGGCCACATGGCCGAGACTTCTACATTGTGTGAAGTAGTACTTCGTTTTCTGTTTTTCTCTCTGTCACCCACCACCTTTATTTCATACCCCTTATTTCTTTTTCTCAAAGAGACAGTGAGCAATTGCTCTCCATTCACACTGTCTACCCTACTTATGTAGACTGCTGTCATCTTTCTCTTGGGTCTTCTCTTTTTCAGACCTCCTACATCTGGTATTGAAAGAGCCAGTGAAGAGCTGGTGGTAAAAGCACTGCATATGTAGCTCTCTGAAGGAGATGGAGTAGGGCAAAAGGAATATGGGAAGATATTATCACTGAACTGCAGAAGAAGATCTCATGGAGAATGAAAATGGGCATCTTTTAATTTAAAAAAAAAAATAGTTATAGAACAATTGAGGGAAGATTTGAGTAAGCTTCTTAATTATCTTAAAAGCAAACAACTTCTCCTGGAAACAAATATGAAAGAAGTATTTTTTAAAATAAACTGAGGAGGAAATTAGATTGCTTGGGAACAGCAAGATAACAGATACTGGTAAATCTCTTGATTAATTATTAAACCCATAAGATAACAAAAAAACCTTAACAAACTAGGTTTAGTAGTCTGAAGATATCTCAGCGGAACAGATGAATACTAACACATACCAATTTATGAGAAAGCATGATGAGATTAAATCAAAAGCTTATCATGGCTTCTCTACCATTAATGCCATCTTCATTACATTATCCCAAAATCAAAGGAAATGAGAAGGCAACGTCGATATGTGATTTAGAATAAAGGTATGCCTGGGGGATCAAATATTTTACATTTGTCAGCTACTCAAGAAAAACAAGGAAAATACTATTAAATATATTGATTTTATCAAATCTGAAAAAAAAAGCACAACATGACATTTTGTAAAAGAGCCTTGGGTTTTGATGAAAAATTTGGAATCTCAAAAAATTTGAATGATAAAATCGGATGCTTGGAGCTGAAAAATGTACTATATAGATAGAGAGGGAAATCTCTCTTCAGTGTTGTATCAGTTTACGAGTACTCTGGGATATACTCTATCCACTTTAAAGTGACTACTGGAAAAATGGTTTAATAGAAGGTAAAATTTTCAGAATATCACAACTACAGAAGAGTTCTACCATCTTTTTAGATATGTGAATAATTTGGTTATGATAGGAGATACGTAAGATATAGTAAAAGGAATTATGGGATTAGGAAAAAGGAATTTAAGATCAACAAGAAAACAAAACTTGTTGTTGTAAGCTGACAAATTGTATTAGCCACCGGCCTGTAAACATAAATATCAGTAAGTTAAAGCAATTTAAATGCCTACAAGCATTAATTGAGAATTATTTGGGGACAGCGTAGATTAAGGCCTGAGTGTGCAGACAGAATGCTTATAATTATTCTCAGATAATTAGAGCTCCAACAATTAATTGCAAAAGACTGTATCTTATATAAAAGATACTTAAGAGTTTTATTTTCTATGGATGGAACATTTGAGTAAGAAAGACAATTCAAAATATTATAAAATAAAGTACCAGTTTATATTTGGGTTAGTGAATATTTTTTTTCATTAAATTTATAGGAATGTAATTGTCATTTGAATTTTCCATCCCTTCTTCCAGAATACCTTGAAATAGTAAATAGGTTCAAAAGGAAGGACACACTCAAGTGTTATTTTCATAGGAAACAGGCCGATTCTTTCACTTTCCCTGCACATTTTTCCACTGTGGGTGGATCCTTTTTAAAGGATCATCACCCCACAATGACTGCTGAAGAATCTGTGTTCTTTAACAGAACTAAAGATTTGAGACAGTTGTACCAACCAAAAAAGTAAAGTAGAAGTGTGTGATACAATGCTGTACAAAATACTTAGGTGCAAGTTATCCCCTTGATATTTTCCTGGTTCATTAATGCCAAAAGAAGCTGTGCACTTCAAGGAGTGAAAACTGGGCGGGGGAGGGGTTCCCCTCTTTGAGCTTCTAACATGAGCATTTATTTTACATATTTGCAGCCTGAAAGTTGTGAGTTCATCAACTAGTTTTTAGACACAACCTGCTTGAAAATGCAGTGCTGTTACAAAGAGGGTAAAGGATCATAAGCAAAGCAAGTCATGTCATTTGTGTTGCTATTTTTGTCACAATTGTTTGCAGGTGATAGACTAAGTCTTTCTGTGTATATAAATTATGTACAAATGGGCAACGGAAGGAGCATTTCTGGGCATTTACTGAGCAGCCAGAGGAGGAGAAAGCCCATATAGTGCTCGGAGGGAGTGATCCAGCTGGCAGCTGGCGTGTCTCCTAGCCATCGAGTTACCTCCTGCATTAAGGAAGAACTCTTTGCCCTGTATTTGTTCAGTTATTCAGGCCAACATCTTTTTGGAAATAGGTCTATAATTAGGCCTTAAATCCATACATTCAGCTTAAGCCATTGGACTTTCTGAATTGTCAGGGATGTGGAAATTTCTGCATCAGCTGGCTAGTCTATATTAAGAAATCGAATATACCAAGGACTGTTCTCTGGCACTAAAGGCAATTGGCGTTGAGCAGCCCCCACCCCCATACCTATGCGACTGGGGTCTCCAGAACAGAGTGGCCTGGCCTAAACTGCCTGTTGGGAACGATCTCTTACCCATGCTATTACCCAAACCATGCCTGGGAGCTGTGAGAAAGCTGGGCAAAGCCCAGACTTCTCCAAGGGATTATACTTGCAGTTTAACGATATAAAGCATTAAATTACAGTTCCTGAGGATTCTCCCCAGTCTTTTAAAATTGCTAGTACAGGCATGGCTAGTAAGCACTCCTAGGTGCTCAGGATTTCTAGAAACAAGGCCTCTTGGGTTTTTTTCTTTTACTCTTCCCGTTTGGAAAAGATTAGCCTAAGCCACTTAATTTCATTACTAATTTCAGTGAGAAAAGACCTTCCATTATATCTTTCCCACTAGACTAGAATGTTCTTTCCACCTTTTCACCACCTCACTTTGATATGGGGTTACACATTAACCTGTGAAAGTTAGATGTGGACTGGTGCAATACTTTGGAGATTCAGTCCTGTTCCTTGTACTGTACTTTTTAGGCAGCCAGACTGTGACCCTCTTGCTTGTATTAAACAATATCTTACTGTGAGTAGTCCAGTGGCATCAGTGTGATTGCTTCTGGTGGGAATAAATAACAATGGTGAAAAACACTGGTATATGTAGTTCCTGGGAGTCACTCCCCATCTTATTTTCCATGGGTTTAGGATCTTTTCTGGTCTCTGACACACAGCAGTTGAAACTTGGAGACTTTCACAACATAGTAAATCAGTAAAGGAAAGGAAAAATAGATCACAATGCTGGTTTAAAAGTTAAAAATTAAAGATGTCCAAGGTAAGACTGAAGCCATATAAAAAGGAAGAAGATCAGTCAGCCAAGTATTTGCATCTCCTCATGCCCATTTAAGCTTTCTAGCAAAAATAAACACACAGTTATTTGGTTTGAAAGACAAAACATCATGAACTTTCCAAAGACAACTCTTACAAAGTTACCGTTGTGAATTTTTTTGTTTCATTGGTATGCAGAAGTGTATCCTTAGTTCCTTAATTATCTCCAGGCAATGACCAGAACGAGTGGGTGGCATGTACTGATGGGGGCTGTGTCATGTGAGGACAGAAGGAGCAGTCAAAAGGGAACTGCCATCAGGGTTGTGTGAAAGGAAACTTGGGGACAAGGCAGGAAAATTCCTAGATTCTATTGGCATTAAAGAGTTGGGCCAGAGTCTTATCACATGTTTTAAGAAAACAATACTCTTTCGGACCTCAGATTGTTTTGAGATTGCTTCTTTTTAGTATATAGAAAGTCTGAGAAAGAACAGCCGTCTACCTATATTTAAGCCTACCATGGTATAGTATGCCATAGAAAGTGGCAATGAGGACATGTCCAGTTCTCCAGTAACTCACAATCATAACCTGAAAGTTGAGTCTGAGTTCAATCATTTTAATTTAAAATTTAATTTAAAAGTTTTCTTATCTTCCATTTGGATGAAGAGTACAAAAATTCATAAAAGGAGCTCCTATTCCTCCTAATTTGCTATTAAAAAAAAAAAAAAGTGTATTTTGTCAGAGCTGTGTACTTCTTCTGGTATCAATTTAAGGAGGAAATTATCTACACATGAGCTCTTGAAACTATATTTTTCAGTTCTAAAATACTGTAAAAGAGAGCAGCCAAATGGCAACGAAAGCTAAGATTAAGGCATCAGTTTCCTCCGTAAGTAAAAAGACAGTGCTCCCTATTGAGAGTGCAGCAAGCCTTAGGATCTCACAGACAAAGGAAGAAAAAAATCTTAATTTTGAGGAGAAGCTTTTAAGCATCTGGTACAATTATTAGAGTGGCTGCCTGTTGTGCTTACATCTCCAGTTGAGTTGCCTCAATACATCAGCTGTGCAAACACGGATAGAAAAAGGAGCTGGAAGATATTTAGTATATTTTTCTCTGTTCTTCAGAGAGGCTTTTAGTCTTTTTTTTTTCTTTTTCTTTCCTTGAGCTGACAAGCAGGGTAAAATTCATCTTTTTATTATGCCAGTGAAGTAAGCACAACTGAACTGGAGATTATTTTTCCCAAAGCATATAAATGTTTAATGTCTATACTGAAAACTTCCTTATAGACTGTACCATGGTCAGACTAATGAGGATATTTCATGCATATAAGAACTACTGAAATCTTGATTCTCATTTTTTCATCTAGAAGTCTTCATGTTCAGGCTGTGCAAAGGGCTGCACATCCATTTTGAGACCCCAAACTCTGTTTGAAACTGTAAGATTCAAAATGCATGTGTGACATCAGTAAAATAATTACAAAAGGAGGAACACCTGGCAAAGTAAAGAGGCATTACAAATAGGTGCATAAAATTGTTACATGTTCTCATACACCCACAATATTAATTTTCTTATTTTTTTTATTTGGGCAACATCAAAACACAAAATTGAATATGTTATTAGGACATTTTAATGGAAATTATAAGTAACAATCACAGTCATTATCAAAATATGGTTTTTTCTAAAAAATGAAACAAGCAAGAATCTAGTTTGATTTTTTTGTTATTCATAACCATACAAAAAAATCTGGCTAGGCACTCCAGCTTACTGTTTAGAGAGCTTTTCCATATAAATCAGGACTGAAATCCATATTTCTAAACATCCCTCATCTCTCAAATAGTCACGAGACTTGAAGTGATAGTGTCCTGATCAACAGTCACTTTCTATTTTATCATAGCATATATTTTGCAGCGGAGGGATAAGCAACTGAATGGGAGTAATTGCTTGCGTATTTGAGCAATGTCTGCTTTAGTAACTAAGGACATGAATATCACTTTTACCAACCAGGCTTTTAATGAAAAATATAGAAGGCTTGTATGAGAGCACATTTTAGTACTATTTATTTTCATTCTTGCCATTCAAGTAGGTAATTGTTCAGCATATATCCACAAAAATACTGACTAGTTCAATTTAGTGGAAAGAGAAGCTGCAGAGTTCCATCTCTAGAGATAGCTGAAGTTAATCATTGGACTGAGTTCAGTAAAAATCATGAATAAAGACAAAAGAAGACCGAGCTGTAAATCCTGACAGTTTTTTCTGTGAATGTCTACTGGAAATACATAAATTTATTTAACCTACTACAGTTGTAAGGCAAATGTAAAGGAGGAAAAGCAGTCTTTTAATCCTAAATGGGTAATTATAACAATACCAGCATGAAAAAAATTAAACCTAGGCTAGCAAGATCTGTCCTAGGCCACTCATGGTCAAGAGTCAACATTTGAAATGAAAATTCTGGAGACATAACGGTAATTAATTTTGCTGAGTGATAAATATGGTTCCTACAAAGAAAATGTGACTCTTCTGCAGTGGTCTTCAGGCAAATAACTAAAGCATGTTAGTACAGAAAGACTCCTGTGTATGGCAGATGTTCCAATGAAGACCTTGGAACAGTGATAGCATTAATGTTGCCAAGTATCAATAAGAAAAAAGATAATTTTGAACTATATTTTCTTTCTATGGCACACCTATGACATAATATAGAAGATCTTCTGACACATAATAAAGCATGGGTATAGAGTGAAGCAGGTAGGAGAGAAATTTCTAAAATATAGCTCAAATATTCTTTCAGGTAATTCTTCATCAAGACTTATCCTGCATATGTTTTCCCAAGTGTAAAATTTACATGGGAACAGTACTTTTTTATGCCATTTCTATTGAGATGTCTGAAACGTAAGAACATACATGTTTTCTAGACTGAAGGCCAAAAAATAGGACGATTTGACTTTTGAAGCAGAGCATTTTCACAAAGTGAAAAAGGAAGACAACATCATTTGGATGGGTATCATCCGAGATGTAATTTTATCTACTCAGTTGTTAAAGACTCGGGGAGGGGTTATGTTTACACTCGTGTTTTAAAACAATTCTTTCATAGCTTTATCTTTCTGTTCCTTTTCTTAATCATAAAAAGAATGAGTCCAAGCATACACTCTCATTCTGGAGACGTACACATATGAGTCCAAGTAGCATCCTAACCCTAAGGATAGCCGAACACATCTTGAAAGGTGCTGAGGGTCCTCAGTTTCCATTGGCAGTAGGACTGTGTATGTAACTAGTGTTTAAAGCAATGCAAGTACTCACTAGCTAAAGCTGAGACATGTAGTAGGACTACTTGTATTCTTGAAGTACCCACTTAATTTCTGATCACAGGAGTCACACCTTTTCATCCAATATTTTTCATTTCATCTATGTTGTATATACCAACAAACATGTTATTTCAGTGGATATGATTTTTTACCAATTTTGTTATTTAGGAAGTATTTTCCTTATAATAAATTAGCAAAATAGATGCAAATCAGTCTCTAAGTTAGAGTTTTCTGTAATAGTCTAGTACAAAATTAATCTGTCGATAAAGTCTACAGTTTGCCAAAATTATGGAAACAAATGTACTTGTCTATGGATGAGATGCCAAAAATAAAAGAATGGTAATCAGTCCTTATTTGTGTGCTCAAAAATCTTAACTTTGCACCCTGTTGTGAATTAGCAATGCAAACAAACTTCAAAAGAAAATACACATTCCCAAGGCTCAATCACACATGTGCCTTAGGGTGCTAATCTTTGAAGACAAAATACACCATGTAGAAGCAAGAGCTGTGTCAGGAACACCTACACTTTCAAATGCAGTATCACATTCTTGCTTTGAATTAGTATGAGCAAAGATGTTGTTGCTTGAATCACAAAGGAGAAGAGTACTAATATGCAAAGTGACAGAAGAAAAGCAACGTGAAGTGTCTTGGTATAATGAATATACATGAAAAACAAGCCAAAGGTCATAAGGCACAGAACACTAACAAGGCATGAAAAACCATGGTTATAATTAAGCTAAAGACATAGTTTTGAAAAGTCTAGAAATCAGAGTGGTATTGGCACACCATGGGATTTGTAGACTATTTGTGATATAAATTTGTAATAAAAATAGCCAAGAACAGCAAGGGTGCTTCTAGCAAGCTTAACTTTGGGATATTTTTCTCCTGTATAGGAGATTCACACATTGAAATGGATTGAAAACTACTGAACTTTTTCACACGTATAACCTGAATAGAGTATTCAAGGGAAAAATCAACAGTATTATCCCTATCATAATTTGTTGATGTACTTAATTGTATTGTTTGTTGCCAACACATTATTAGTAACATAAATATGGCAATGTTCTTTATGTCTATATATACAGCTACAAAATGTATGTATAAACAGATTATGTCAGAGTTACTATTATGCTGGTATAAGGGGCAAGATGCTGTGGTAGCATGAATGTTATTTCTGTAGCCTGTTTACAAACTACATGAAAAAAGGTGGTTTTAAACAATTCAATTTAAAAATCAGAATCTGTCCCTTTGCCACAAATCAAAGTCCCAGCAGAAGCACCTAAATGAGCTATTTATAATTTTGATGGTGTTGAGACAAGCTAGTAATAGGCTTAGTAGCAGCTGGACTATGTCCTGAGGAACAGGGAGGGCTGGCCCTGTGGTTTGTTCAGGAAGAAGCCACGGCTCCATTGAAGAGAAAGCACAGGGCAGAGGGCACAGCCCTATGCAAGGCGTAAGAGGCCAGAGAGAGAATTGGGCTAGAAAACAGGCAGAATCAAGAGAGATGGAAAAATCCATGCTCTACACATTTATCACTTTGGTATCAATGAGGTTTTGGATAAAAAAAATAAGAGTTTGAGGAATACAGTCCAGACTTCAGATACCTTTCTTTTGGGGCAAGTGTTGTAACTGCTATGACGTTATAGAGAAATAACTTCTTCCTTTCCCTCCCTGGTATCCAACTGGGCCCTTCAAGGTGCACATACACCCAGGATGGGATGCACCTGACCTAATTCTGAACACTTAACATGTTGATAATTAGATCTGAGTTAACTATCTGGACTAGCTTCATAGTGAAGAAGCAAGCAGTTGTATGGCACCATTCCTCTCGGTTAAAATAAATACTCATAATAAATAGGTCAAATGAATCACTTCATAAAAATGTTGTTAATCATAAAGGGAGCGCAAGGTGACTAACAGAGACATAGACCTTAAATGCCCAGGATAATTCAGGCTGGAAGGGACCTCAGTAATTCTCCAGTCCAACCTCTTGCTCACTGAGGTCAGATCAGGTTTCTCAGTGTTTCGTCCAGTCAAGTTTTGACCACCTCCAAAGGCAGAGATGGCACAATCTCCCTGGGCAGCCTGCTTCCCTGCCCAACTGTCCTCACACAGAAAAAATTCTTTCTTATATCCAGTTGGTTTCAGTTTGCGCCTGTTGTGTCTTCTCTTCCCACCATGCACCACTGTGAAGAACGAGGCTCCATCTCCTTGCTCACCTCCCCACAGGCACTGGGGCCTGCTGTTAGGTGTCCCTGAAGCCATCACCTCTCCAGGCTGAACAAGCTCTGGTCCTCAGCATCTTCTCACAGGCCAGGTGCTTCAGCCCCCTCCCAGGTGGCCCTCCATTGAACTCACACCAGTTTCCTGTACTGAGGAGTCCAAAACTGGGTGCTGTATTTCTAGAATCATAGAATAGTTTGGGTTGGAAGGGACCTTTAAAGACCATCTGGACCAATCCCCTTGCTGTAGGCAGGGATGTCTTTCAGTAGGTCAGGTTGCTCAAAGCCCCATCCAACCTGACCTTGACCACTTCCAATGACGCAACATCCACAACTTCTCCTCCTTGAGCCCTGTCTCTAAGCAGAGGGGCTTGGGAGACCTTGTTGGTGAAGGCTGAGGGAAAGAAGTTATCAAGCCTCTCAAGCTTATCTGCATCTGCTGCCATCTAAATCACCCACTGTCCTCAGCAAGAGGCCCACGTTTTCCTTGGTACAGTCCCACAGTCTTCTTGTCGATGCTATAGATGTAAAACTAGGTATACTGAATCATAACTCTTGTTGATGTCACTGCCTTTAGGTCAAAGGCAAGTTAGGAGTTAAGCACAGTATGCAAAATAGTAGTATTGTGGATGCCTACATTACTGCAGCTTAAGTTAACAAAGTATTTCATTATAAACAGAAGTGTCTTTGATTACTGAAGCATTGAACAGATTTTTTAAAAAAAGATTTATTTAGGTGTCTAAAGTCTGTCTAAAGTGAAAAAAATGTGTAGGTTCTGAAGTCCCATCTTGTGGTGTACTCAGTGAGTACTGTCCACGCAGGGTCTGATGCTCTTTGGGTCTAATGTCCTGTAAAATACGCAGTGCCAGTGCCAGCTCTGGTGTTTCTGCACCTGCAGAGTAGATATCCTTGCATTTTCTTTAAACCAAAATGGTTATTCTATCCACTGAACTCTTTCAGCACTTAGTGAGGAGATGCAGCAGTGAGTCCTTTCCTTACCTTGAGAGGGGCATAAGCTGACAGTCATTGGGGTCAGACACAAAACTCAGGGCATTTTTGCTTAATCTCATGAACATAAATATGCCACGGGAGTGCCACAGGTGTAGGAGGTTATGCAGAGCAGTGGTCAGCCATCCTTCTCGGAGGGGTCTGGAACCTGTTTACTTGCAGGACAGGAAGAGCTTAAGTTTACTGACTTCAGTTGGACTTAAAAATGCATTTGAACTGATTGTGTGGTGAAGTGGCTAGCTAAGTCCAGAATGAAGGATGCATTATAAATGCATGGCTATTTAATTTGTCTACTCCATTTTGACTAGCAAAATCTTAAAGGCCTTAGAAATCTTCAGCACATTGAAGATACTCTAATAAGCTGATCTATGGCTTTGGCAAATCTCTGTTTCTTCTGTTGTCTTTTCCTTTTTTTCTACCTTTTCTCTGTTTGCACTTTACAGCCTTAATAGCATGAATTGTCACATACAATGTATTTGTTCAGAGCCCATAGTCATTTGGGATCTCTAGACACTTTAAAATTATAACAGTAATCAATAATATACAGTGTGTATTCATTTAATAAACTACTATCACTTATACTACTTTTTGTACTTTATATTACACTTTTACAGTATCCTTAAAAATTTATAGAATTTTATGTCTAATTTATAGCACATGTACATACCAACTTCCATAGGCTAATTTGAGATGCAAGGTTAGTCTGTTACAGCTTTTATAGGTTATAAACCATTCCAAAATTAGCTTACTTTTTAACATCTGCAGGGCAGCACTAATGCACAAAACACACTATGAGATCCAGAAGTATTCTGCATCATGGATAATATGTCAGCATCTGTTCTCACATCTTCAATTTTAGCATATAATGTTAAGATGAAAAGTATGCAAATCTTTTACCTTTTGGAGGGCTTGGTTACACACAGTTATTAAACAAATCAGCTAATTAATTTGCATTTAATTGAAAGTTCACTGTGTATGCTTGAAATAAAATGAGACTACAAAGCAATGTGGTTTTTCAAGCTAAAGCTGTGACCACTTGAGTTTGCTCCTCTTGCATGATGCACAGTGATGGCTCCTGCATTGTTCAGGATCAGGTCACTTCAAAAATCACTGTAACATTTTCTCACAGAAACTTGAGGAAAAAAACTGGGTGGAAATAATAACCTAGATGCTCTGCGTTGCCCAGCAATCAGTGTATGCAGCGGGAAGGGGCTAAATGGTAGTGAGAAAAACAAGGGACTTGAGGGATAAACGATGACAGGAAATGCCTCAATTCAAAAAGTGTTTCTATTTAGGATAAGACTTAAGCAGCCATGTAAGCCTCTGTGTCTTTGTCTCGCCTGACCTGCTGGGGTCATGCTGTGGGGACCTCAACCCCTGATAGAACAGGCATGGAGGCAGCTGTGGCTCTCTGGTTTCTGTCTACCTTCAGTATCTCTTTCTTTCTCTCAGAAATTAGGGCCTAGGAGTAGGTATGGATGCCAGCATGTGCCTGTGTCTTGTAGCTGGCTGTGCATCTGCCCTGAGGAACGTGAAAATACACCTGGCTCTGACAATGTAAACATTACCGTTGCAGTCACACACTGCTCAAGTAGTGGAAATGCTTCACCCAATTTGGTCAGAGCACAGAAACCCTCCCGTACTGACACTAGTTCTGTGTCATGGACACTTCCAGCTGGGAATACGCAACCGCTCGTCACTACCAGGGAACCTGGACCACTGGTCAGCCAAGTGATGGACAGAAGGCTGGTCTTGCACAGAAATCATGGAACTGAGTTCAGGTCTTCTTGTATAACTTTAACGAAGTGCTGCTCATTTTCTGTTTAGGTTATAAACTTTTCCACTACAATCTTTTGGTATGCACTGGCATTCTGACTGACAAAGTTCTCAGCGTCAGCTGGAGTTTGTAGGCATTTGAAAAAATAGAAACAGTCAAGGAGAAAAACAGCAATGTAGCATTTGGCCATGTTGCTGGCAACAGCACTGTTCCAATACTTGAGATGAAACATTGACTAATAACAAAAAAACCTGCAGTATATCATTATTTTGAATGGCTGCAAGAATCCTTTCCTGATCCATTTGTCCATCATGCCAGGACCCTGACCTTGGACTCACCTCATCACTACAGTCTTGCCTGAAGATCACTGGATGGTGGCTGACCTTGGTCGCTGTCACAGACATGATCCTTACCCACTGATCTGACTTCCCTTGACCCCAGACCTGCCTCATCCCCACGGACATGTCTGGCAACCCAGATGGCTGGCTGGTCCGGTCACCATCACCGGCTCTTCTCTTTTCTCCCTCTTTAGGTGCCATGGGACTGTGCCCCATGAGGGACTCGCTGCCCTGCCAGCCCCACCATCCCTCCCAGCTGCCAGCCCCCCTGCCCTTGCGGAGCATCCCATGGTTCCTGCTTCCTGCCAGAGCCTAGCTGTAAAGCAGTCAGCAAACACAGCTGCATATCGAGCACTAGGAGATGCATATGAGTACTTTCATTATATGTGGTGCTACAGATTTTTTTTGGAACTGCTTGTAACTTGTTATGAACCAAATAACCGTCACTCCTCATTCAACTCTCTTC
>NW_009629512.1:0-229 GCF_000690535.1 Cariama cristata
GTTTAGCAAATGACTGCTGTTTAAGAACTCTGCTTGGTTTCTTTGTTTCCAGTGGCAAAATGTGAGTTCTTCAATGCTGGGGGCAGTGTGAAGGACCGCATCAGCCTGAGGATGGTAGAGGATGCTGAGAAGGCTGGGATCTTGAAGCCTGGGGACACGATCATAGAGCCAACCTCTGGAAACACAGGTAGGGGATGGAGAGATGCTAGCAAAGTGTGGGGGAACACGC
>NW_009629512.1:253-540 GCF_000690535.1 Cariama cristata
ATTGGATCATGAAGGCTGCCTATGCAAGGAAGGAAGGGGATCTTTTCCTGCCTGCATGGTGTAGGGAGCAGTGCCTTTTCCATCTTGCCCGAGGAACAATTCTGCAGTGTCCTGCTGGCCGGAACAGGTGGGAATGAGGTCTGCTAAATTTGCAAGGGCTCTTTGCTTTAGAGGAAAAGAAGTGTTAGGCCAGAATCAGTAGGGTCTTTATGTCCTGTAAGTCTGACTGAAATTATTGGGGGAAAAAAAAAGCACCAAAAGACTGGTGTGAATCTGGATCTTCCAAT
>NW_009629513.1:0-5414 GCF_000690535.1 Cariama cristata
ATGCACCTCTGTTTCATGTTAAGTCTGGATGATTTTTCCCAGGCACGTGTTGAGAAGATACCTCACACATCACCAACCACATCCACATTCCCACATATTTGCATGACACAAACAGAGCCCCCTCCAAAACTAGGCTAAAGCGAAGCCTCTGACTCAGTTCTACCACTAATCCTGTTGCATGGTTTTCAGGAGCTACCACCCAACACTCAGCAACCTGACCTGAACTTCACATTTGGTCAGCACTCCTGATAAACAATACTTTCCAACTGGTTTTTACTGAGGTTTCCAACTGAACTGTAATTTTCCACATCTTCAAAGAAACTAACCCTTCTTTGTGTCCTGGATGGCCTTCAAAGTTTTTATTCAATTTTATTTCTGCATTCTCTTGTACTACTCCTCCTTCTAAGATGACAAGGGGATTATTTTTCTACCACCTTTTTTAGTAATAAGTGGCAGCAAACTTAAAAGTTGTCACCTAAAATTAAAAAGAACAAAAAAAAGGGGGAGGGAGAAGAAAGCCTGTTAGACAAAATCAAGAATTCCTAACTCAATCTAATATTGGTCGTGAGAGTAAAACAGACGTCTAGAAATCAAGTAGACCACAATTTCTAATCACAATAGTGCAGGAACCTATTTCAGATGAAACTTTTTTGAGTGTTGGGGTTGTTGGGTTTTGGGTTGGGTTTTTTAAGGGTGCCTTAAGAGAGAGTTGAAGTGCTGAATGTTGCACTCAGACCAGCAGCTCTCACACTGCATCTTGGGAAATCTTCTTAGTAGCAAATAAAACAGAAAAATCCTCCTAAACACAGCGAAATGGAAGAGAGAGAAAAGATGAACACATGCTAACAGGGTATAAAAAAGAGTCTATAAAATTCCAACTAAAAAAAACAGTCATAAGACCCAAGCAGCACCTTCCAGGCTAGACTTCTGATTTGCAACTACAGATATTAATGACAAGCAATTAATGACTCAAGAACTTTTAAGAGGTAAAGAACTCATATATTCATCTGAAACAGACCCTAGAGTCAGATCAGGATTTCAATTCTTGGTGCTCTTTGGAAGAGCACTGAATACGCCAAGTATCAGTGACTTATTCCAATACCTTATCCAGTGCCTTGAAAATAATTGCGACATCTCCTCGGCTTGCTGGTGGGGTTCATGGATACCCAGGATCCCAGTCCACCACCCACAGGACAACCCCATCCTATTTCCAAAGCCTGAGAAAGCAAATGTTGCTACTACCAAGAAGGCAGCAAGAGGAGGCTGAAGGCACCCTCCCACCTGAAAAAGTGGTGGAGGAACCAGAGCAGATGTACAAGGCAGGATGAATTGTGCAAACCATAAGAGGTTTGTAAGCCGAGAGACACCGCAGACACACAAGGGTGTGGACATGACATGTTTCTAAAGTTGCAAAAGCCCCACGTCGTCAAACATCACTTTTTTGGTCAAGTATTTTGCAGCTGTCTTATGGAAGCAATAAGTGTGCGCTGTGCCATGTGCTGAACAAAGCACATAATTATTTATCATGGTTTACTAGAAGAAAAAACCCAACAGACTAGAGGTCCAGAAGGGTCTCTGAGTCACGTCCAGTTAAAGCAGCTACCGCACACCAAGCCCTTCGGCACACGCCAGCGCTCAGCCCTCTGTACAGGAAAACGCTTACTCTGCAATTTCTCTCTTTCAGCCACGGGTGAGGAATGAGGTCTCCTTCCGAGATTTGCAGCACAACCAGCCAAGAAGGGAGAGCAGTTTTACTGAAGGCCGCATAATAGTTTCCTGGTAATTATCCTCATTTCCCGCTCACCGGGCTACCCTGACATCAGTAGTTTCAACCTTACAGCCAATAAATAAAACCTATCGTACCAGCGTTAAAAAGTGTATATTAAGCATGGGACTCCGCAGAGCGAGCTTACCTCTCTGCAAGGGCTTCTTTCATCTTTACAACAAAGCCACTGAGGTACACAACCTTACCCTGGAAACCTGCACCACTCGGTCCGAGGGTTGAAAACAAAGCGATTGCACAGAAACGAAGCAGGTCCTTCACTGCGACCCACAGCTAAAGGGGTCCAACCTAGCCCCAGGGACATCTGAGCCACGGCAGGTCTTCACTGGCTGGAAGCTTGTTCAAGAACAAATGAATGAGTCGTCATTTTAGCTTGATTTTCGGGATCTCAACGGGACACCTCTAACGCCTGGCAACTTAAAACAGTATTTTTACAGATGACATCTTTTGTACCAGATACGGAAAAAAAAATTTCTGAATCTGATGGTAGCAACCTTCACCTTCAACAATTCTGAAGTTCTGCATTTCCCCAGGCTGTTCCTCGCCCCCACTTGTGTCCCACCCTCACTACACCATAAATTCTGCCAGCCAGAAAGCAAATATTCAGACGGTAATTTAGAAAACAGTACTTCTACAGGTGACACTATGGCCATCTTTTGTACCAGATACGGAAAAAAAATTTCTGAACCTGATGGTAGCAACCTTCACCTTCAACAATTCTGAAGTTCTGCATTTCCCCAGGCTGTTCCTCGCCCCCACTTGTGTCCCACCCTCACTACACCATAAATTCTGCCAGCCAGAAAGCAAATATTCAGACGGTAATTTAGGAAGACACAAATTAAACTAATAATCATCAACAGGTCTCCAGTGGCCAAGAGACAAGTTCTTAGATTTCTAAATTACATAAAACACCTTGGTGCCTCCCTCCGAATACAGAGACTGGTTATTACGGTCTCAAATCTCCTGTCCATTTACTTAAAACTAATGTTGAAGTTGAGGGATCAAAGCGTACAGGACACCGTCAGATACCAGGACATTAAATACATCGAGTTTCAAGTGATCGATGCCTTTAGTGAAATAATGCCAGTTGTATACAGCAAATTAGCAAAGCCAGGGCAATCTTTTAGTAAATCATTTTGGTCAAGGAAAAATGGAAAAATGTGTGGAAGTCAAAGGTATAGCTAAAAACCCCAGAACAAGGAAAAATATATGACTTCCCTTAAACATTTCTCTTCTGACCCATTGCCTGATGCAGTTAAGTGCAAGGAAATTGTGGATCAAACACTATGTAATTGCAATACAACTACTTTTACCTTCAGGTATTTGGAGTATCACAACTCCAGCACCTCTCCATGTGGTTTGGTTTTTTTTTTTTGTTTGGTTTTAAATAACAATTCCTAATTATTTCCCCTAGGTTCCCCTCCAAGCACTGTTTGCTGCTGCTCCGTACCCTCCACTCGGCCAGCTCTGGCTTTGCTGACATAAACTCAACGCCAAGGTGCAGTGACGTGGGATGCTGAAGCAGCCAGCTCCAAACCACTCCACAGAAGACGGCACCCAGCACAGGTGCTGCTCATTCCCCCCTTACACTGATTTCTACGGTAACACACAACTATATGGCAAATATTAGTGGCACGCAGAGGTCATGGCAAGTGGTAAACGGAGCGACAAAGTGATCTTCTGTCCACCACACAAATGTTGTGCCCACATTCGTATCCGTAGCATTAGCGGTACCCAATCCTAACAAAATCTATTCAGATAATAAATACCCAATATTCACACCCCAGACAGCAAACATTCTTCTTTTATTTCAAACCACGTGCTCATTTGAGGTCATTATGGTGTTGTCTCACATCTTTTTAAACACATATGAATAGAAAGTGGCATCGATGCAGCAAAAGTCAGACAAAGAGGTAAAACTGCCAGCTCCTTCACAAACCCAGTGGTCAAAAATAAGGTTGCCGTTCATCTCCCTTCATCTCCAAGGACGTACGGGAAATGAAGGAAGCAGAGCAGAAGTGAAATGCAAGTGCAATGATTGTTCTGACCCTTCTAACAAGCAAACATCCCAATTGCCACTAGAGAAAACTGTGTAAAAATCATCTAATTTACGGTACCCTACCCTTGCAGTGTGCTATGGAAGTCAAGAGGCTATAATCACACATTTCACTCATTTTTGTCTGGGGAATTTCGAGGCACAGGTTTTCTCCGGAGAAAATCAACCAAGATGAGATGGATGACTTGTAACCATTCAGCCCAGCTCTCGCAGGCAACACACAAGGATCTTTTATGCAGCGTATCTAGATTTATTTTACTTACTTCCCCAAACCTTACAACCACATCCATTGGGATCTTTGATTTAAAGCACAAATTAAAGGGGGAGAGAGGGAAGGAAGAAAACAAAAAAGCTAACCACAAAACATAGCTCAAATGCAGAACAAAGTAACTGACCCGTAGCCGATGGAGCTGCCTCCCTCTCCTCTTTTCACCAGCTGCACCAGAGGCTGCTCTGCCAGATGCCGTTTTTGCAACTCAACCGAAAAATAACTCGTGGTGATTTCATCTGATTTCCTATCATCCAGGCCCTGAACCTTTCAAGACTTCCACAAAGATTACAGTCTTCAGATACTAGAACAGGTTTCATTTGGTAGCTGTCCAGCCGTCCTAGGGTATGTACGTGGAACACAAGGGGAGAAAAAAAAAATCTTTGATAGTAACCAAGACAGGATCTGGCATTGCAACCAACCTGCTCATAGCCATAACAAACACGCAAAGTGATCATTTCATTTCAGATTCTTAAACTCACCTATTGGAACGTGTCAGAAAGTCCCTTCTTCTACAGGTAGGGAGTTTGTCTAGAAGGTGGCCTCACACACTATCTTATCCTGCCAAGGATTAATAGGATCTCAGGTGCTAAAAATTAGAGTTAACAATTGAAAAAAAAAAAAAAAAACAACAAGCCACCAACCAACAAGAGCCTCAGGAAGGAAGACATCCAGAGCACTTGCAGCACAGAAGAATTGTTTCTGAGCATTGAACTTTGTCTGATAGACCACGAGAGGTCTTCTGAAGATACTAAGCCATTAAAAAAAAATCCCGTACAACCTCAGCTGAGGACCCCCAAACTATCAGTTTACACTTTAAGGGCTGAAATAGAAACTCACACAGCACTGACTCCCTAGAGACACATCGACATCCTTAGAGATGGCATCACTTTTACATCACCTGATTTACCTCAAAGCTGTAGACCAAAGACAGGGTTGCAGTAAGACTCAGCTATGAATCCAAAGGTCTTCCTCTGCCCAGTTTTATCACTGGGAAAACGGAGAGCACATCAGATGTGGACAAAGAAATTGCTAAGGTCTGCTGGTAAAAAAAATTCCCGGTGTTTCCATTTAAACACTTCTCAAGGCTGTCTGTGTTCAGAAATACTCATCCCTTTAAGGGAGCCACAGGTCAGTGAGAGAAATAAATAGCACATTTTATTCAAATGCAGCTTTTAATGGATTAACAAACTTTCCCAAGCAGTGACTGTGATTTAATCCAGGCACTCGGCAAACAGGATCCCGATCTCAAAGTCTGGCCAAGCTACACATGCTGGAGGTTGAACCTTCCCAACAGAAGCTCTTTC
>NW_009629513.1:5440-5834 GCF_000690535.1 Cariama cristata
TCCCAACAGCAGGCTGTGCAGCGCTCCGCTCAAGTACTGCTATCCTACAGCCAGCACCAGTCTGTGCACGGTAAAAACTAGATTATTCCAAATCTGCAACCCCCCCTTTTCTAAAACCTCAGGGTTATTCAAACAAATGGAAAAATACTTCAAAACGTTAAGGGGCACCTCCTTAATACCTGAATTTTGGCTCTTGTTGAAGTCCTGTATTAAAATCTGACTTCAGGAAAGGGGGAAAACGGAAGAAAAGGAGGAGGAAAGCAGCAAAGGGGGAAAACCAACAAGAACACATTTTGCTCTCACTTTGCAAGCTAAACCAAACCTTGAGTATTTTCGTTTCTTTTTATTTAAATGAGATCCATCATTGATACACCAGAAGGCTGCACTGCCGTTC
>NW_009629514.1:0-21055 GCF_000690535.1 Cariama cristata
AATGGTCCAGAACAAATGAGATGGCTGAGTAAGTCCCCCAAGTATTTCCCTGCAGCACAGTTTTGCACCAGGGAATGCCTGCCTAAGTCTTGCAGGGGAAGAGGAGGAGGAGGGAAACAGTCCAGTACTTCTTCCAAGCAGATAAAGATGGATTGGATAATTTGGGGGGAATTCACTACACCAAGAGGTTGGGTATAGCGGACTTGGTCCCCAGCAGGGTCACAGCCACGACACCATTCACCTCCAGTAAATCCATGCTTATTGCTTCGAGCGATGGGCTCTGCTCACGCTCCCATCAACGCCTTCACAGCCTGTTCCTCCTCGCCCTGCTCTCAGCTCTCGTGCAAATGCAGGAATGGCTACCGACATCTGAAAAACTTCATAGGCTGTCTCCTGTGTCAATCTGAACTTCTATCTTCAATTTTTACTTTAAAAAAAGCATTCGAATTATAATTATGGATATAAATTATATTTAAATCAAGTACTCAGGAAGCATGAAATAATACTGTCTGCCAATTGCTGGGATTAAATGCATTTTGATAAATTCATGAGCATTTCTGAAATGGCACGCAGCTTGGCCAAATATTATCTGAGCTGCATTTTAAACTGAAAATTAAGCATTAAAGATACAGTATGTTCCCTGATCTGGTAAATACTGTCTGGGGTCTGTAGCTGCTGCAGTTGGAGATGCCACGCTTAATCCCTTTGATCGGGGTGCATTTCTCAGACTATAGATCGCATCCCAGAGCTTCATGGAAAATTTCTGTCTACAGACCTGCAGGAACTAATAGTACAGGCTTTTTTTTTTTTTAATGCAACTACGTACCCTATCATATGCTATACAGCAAAGGATTGGCATGGAAAAAATAACCTGCTCAAGCACACGCATGCTCTCAAGAGGAAGGCAGACTTAAAAATGATCCCGTCATTTTCACAAGAGGAAAGGAAAGGCAGACCAATCTTCAGGACTTTTCTTCCATCATTGACATTTACTTGTCTTTCAAACCAGCTTTCAGAAAAGCAGCATAGGAGTCGCTGCCCTTTGAGAGCGTCCCCGCTTCTTGCCCGGGGGCTGCCCTCCGGGTTTGGCTACCAATGTGAAAATAAACTGCCAGAGACTACAGGGACTGGGATGCAAAGACAACCTGAAGTAAAGACCAAAGGGAACCGGTCGTGACAAGCAAGGTGCTCCTCCTTACGGTTTCGTCCGCTGGCAAAAGCACCAGGTAGGAGCGAGGAAAGATGGGCAGCTCCTTTCCCTCCGACAGCGGTGGTCCCTGACTGATGGGGCTGCTAAATCTAAATTTAAGCTGGAGAGTGGGTTGCAGTCCAAAAAGCATAGCAGGACAGCCTCAGGAGCTGCTCTCCTCCATGGGGAGAGCGGTGGCAGGGGACGTAGGAACAAAACTTGCCCAAACCCCAAGATGTGTACAGCCAGCTACAGGCTTTCTCCTTCCTTTATCTCTCACCTATAAAACAGGACAGATTAAATGTCTTTGTCCCTCCTCTACGTAGGCTGTTAGCTCACCCATGCAGGAGTTATTTCTTGCTGTTTTATTGTGCATCCTTCTAGCAGGAGGGACCTTAACCCTGGGAAAGGTCTCTGCGTGGTACCATAAAAGAAGAAATTGCAGAAAGTTTTGGTGCTGCAGACTTGCTCTCGCCATTCCCTCCTCTCCTTCTCGAGACAGCTAGGACCGCTACCACCTTCACCCGAGTTTGGCCAAAGCCAGGCTCTCGCTGCGGCCCTTTGGCTGCTCTTCTTTGTGCAAGAGACCAAACTGGTTTCAGGCAGACTCAGAATAAGGAGAATGAAAAGATATCCTAAAGGGATTTTCTCTTCTTTTACGCTTACTCCAAAAAAAACAGAGGAAAGCTGGTTAGGCTGCAACCAACTGACTTCTTTGCAGAGAAGACTCCTACTTAAATAAAGAGAAAAAATAAATACCGTCTTTTTCTAGATTCCTGAAACAAGGGCACCTATGCCCACTCCTATTTTCTGGAACAGTTTCAGGCAAACCTTCTCATTAGCAATGATTTTTATGTGCGCAGACAGGTGAAGCGTTTGAAACACTCGCAGAGGATAATTTTCAGACTCATGAATAACAATCTTTCCCTTTCTCACTTATGGTGACATTTAAAACCAAAGTGGAGCACAGGGCCACAGTTCTACACTTCACAGAGTGAATTAAATCTACATACATTATGCAAAATATTCATTTTCACATGTTTTCCTTTTGTTTTTATAATTATAAGTGTGAAGTAATTTATTCTGCCAAGATCCAGCCTGTATTACAAGGGAAAACTGAATTTGCTGGGAAGACATAAGCAGCACTTGAAAAAAATACCGCAGAGGTGTCAAACGTACCATAACAGTGCCAACCAAGCTGTGGGTCTCGCGGATGAATCCCACTGAAGATACAGCCCAGAATAACGCAGATTAAAACAGCGCTGAGGTTCACCAGCTCCCTCGCTCGGGGTTCCCCACGCTCCTGGCCCCCTCCACGTCGCTCGCTCTTCGCGGGGTCTATTTTAGAAGCTCCCAACAGCTCTCCTCCAGCGCCCTTCATCGCCATGCCTATTTATTTCTGAATTAAACTTCGGGCAGACTGGCTCAGCCTTTGTAAAACAACAGTGCTGCTCCCTCCGGACAGGCCTCCAGCCTCAGCGCTTGGCTGAAGTCCCCCCTTTCATACCACGCTTCCTCCACCGCTGCTCTTCCAGAGGTCAAGGGGACCGGGGTGGGGGGGACCTGGAGAGCAGATGTAATTCAGGGTGGCAGCAACCCCACGGGGAGTGGGTGGAGGTGAGACAGGAGCATCACTTCCACAGGAGACATCACCAACCCACGTGTGACCCAGGGACATCTGCACAAGTGCTCTATGCTGTAGATGTGCTAAACAAACACAAGAGCTTCTCCAGCGCACGATACCCATCCCCATGCCAATTTTCTCCAGGATCCATACAGCTTCTACTAACGTTGCCCAGAAATTGATATTTTTAGTTGATCAGATGTAACATTCAGAAGCAACTGGGTTACCGGACAGAAAATCACCATTCTTAACATCGTACAAATTTTCAGCTCTTTTGGGGTAGGATACCAAGGGAGAGTTATCAACTTTGTAATAAAATTAGATAAATATTTCTAAATATAAAGGGATAAATCTCCGTCACCCTGGTTCTTCATTCAATTTTTTCCCCCCCTCTAGCATCAATCTACATATTGTGCTTTATTAGCATGAATGAAAAAGAAGTTGTCTGAATTTTTATCAGAAGGAAAATTAATTGTTTATAAATCTCTCTTTAAAAGCTTAGTTGATACCTCTTGTGTCATCTTTAAACAAAATGTTGGCATGGAAAAAGTCCCTCTGGCTGTGGGGCTCAGTCAGGAGCTGGCACATCCCTCAAGCTTCTGGACCTCGTCTCTGGTCTGGCTTCTGCTTTATGAACTCTCATCAACCCCGCTGAAAGAATTTTTCCCTCATCTTTACGGTTTTTACCCTTTCGTAGCCCAAACGACTCCAATGAAGTTACTCCTGTTTTAGCCAGGTGCGAGGATCAGGCTCAGCGACTTCAAGAGGAGTCAGGTGTGCGTAACTTTTGTGATACCAGACACAACTAAGTGCTTCTGAATGCAAAAGAAAATTCCATTTATCTCCTGGAGCCTGCAAGCCACAGGAGCACGGCACGAGCTCAGGGAAGGATGCTGGTGCAGCCACCGTGCCGAGCAGGGACCGAAGCCCTGGCACATTTCCTACCCCTGTGTTTAAAGCACAAGGAAAAACCAGGCAGTTGGCTCTTCAAATGCAGCTGTAATAAAATAGGGTCTGTTGAAAAGCTGAAAGGATACCCCTGTGCCTAAGTTAAGGAGAAAATGAAGAGAGAAGTAGAATACCCTGATCACTAGATGTAGGAATAATGAACCGAACCAATTATCCTTGGAGACGAACACCTCAGAGGGTACCACTGCAGGCAGGTACAGAACCTCTGATTTTTGTCCTGCACATTCAATCACCTCCTCAATTTCATTGCTGCCTCTTCTGAAATGCGGTAGCGGAAGAAAAAGTCTGATGATCGCAACCGATAGACGTAACTCTGCCCACCCCAGGGTCTCTCCATCCCCACTCACCATCTGAAAGCGTGGTGACCGTCATATCCTCGGTGGAGACGCCGGGACCGTAGCGGTTGTAGGCGAGGAAGCGCAGAGTGTACTCGGTGAACTTCTTCAGCCCCTCCAGTCGGTAGGAGAGCCCGTCCACCTCCACGTTCTAGCACACAGAGAGGATAAACCAAGGGGAAACGTGACAGCCAGCGCCACGGCCATGCCGAGGGGCGAGCGGATTAGAGGCTAGCTTTTCGCTCGTTGAGAAGTAGAGCTAAATCCTTATTTAAGTTGATATAAAAGGCAATTTGTAACAAAGCGGCTTGTTACAGCTTGGTTCTTGGCACTCGTCCGCAGCCCTGCCCGCACCTTCAGGATGGAGGGGATTTCGGCACCTCAAGAGTTGTGTTTAGTTACTTGGGGTGCAGGAGAAAAGGGGGTTTTTTTGGTTAAGCCAGTCACTGCCACTCCACAGGTACATGATAGAGAAAGAAGAAAATAAAGGCAGAGAGTCAAAGGGGAATTTTGGAAAAAAGAATGAAGTGAAATCAAGCAAGCACAGAAAAAAATGGGGACAGTACAAAAGCTCCTGTAAGACTACTGAAGCACCTGCCACAAGACTGCTGATGCCTGTGATTATCACGTGCTATCAGGTCAGAAAAAAAGACGTCACTCTTTTCTTCCCTGCCCTAGTCTTTGCTAAAAACTTATTCAGGCCCTGCTCTACCCACAGAGCTCGTCTCCGCTGCTCCTGCCGCGCTCCTACCAAATATTGGTTATCAAATGGTCAGTGGGAAGCGTCCGCGCAGTTTGCAACCTGCAGAAAGCAAGGCTGCTTGTCTGCCTCTCAAAAGCACGTGCTCATGGCAGAGTTCGGAGCGCAATTAAGTGCACAGCATCAATTTTTACTACGAGCATCTCTCAGTCTGGAGAGAAAATACATAATTTCTAGCCTGAATTTGTATTATTTTACCCTCTTACTTGAAAGAAGTTACAAGAAGGAAGTAAAAATGTATATTCTACATGTGTACAAACCGCCATTAACGCGTTTGATGGTTTTGCACAATGTAAAGCGGGAGTCTGAAGGGTCTTTAAATGCTCTTTGGCATTACTCTGAAATTTCAGAGTAATGCCGAGGAATGGTTGATATACAACAGGCTGCCTCTTCTGCCTCCCGAAGAGGCACCTTCATACTGGTGGAAATTTATTTTGCTTGATTTGCTCTTTTATCGCTGGTCTGTGCAACATTTACCTAACCTGGAGGATTAATCCATAGAAACCTCGCACTTTGAGCCTTTACAGCACTCTGAAGACCTGCAGATGCCTACGCCAACTATCTCCTTCTCACAGGGAGAGCCGAGCCGCTCCGGGCATCGCTCACCTGCTCTCTTCCAGTCGCTGTCTCCGTACAGAAGAGCCTGTAGCCTTGAACGGGGCCATTTGCATAGGCAGGAGGATCCCAGGAGACGAGAATCGAGGTAGGTGAGATAGACACAGCCCGCAGGTTTTCCACCGGCCCGGGAACTTGCACTGAACAGAAAGGAAAGGACAACGTGAAAGCCCCGTTCCCGCATCGTGCCCCCAGCGTGTGGCATGACCCAGCCCAGGACACACCTTGGGGGGGATGCCTATACCAGCACTGCATACCCTCAAGAACTCCAGACAAAATACAAAAGGGATGATAAACCCACGGGAAATTCACTGCGCAAAGACCGTTGCAGATTTGGCATCATGAATACATGAAATACTGAAAAGGGTTGTTCCGTCTAGGCTACATCTCTGTGCCTTTGGCTCAGGGGGTGGACTTCCTCTTAAAACTGAATTTCTGGGAAATAATTAGCACAAATATATAACGCATGCAATAGATGCATGTACCTTGCGTTAGCAGGAAACAGAAGACACACAAATCTGATCACCCAAGACCAGTTTGAGCAAAGGACTGCTATGAGAGGAGCCATTACAAAAACCCACGGGCAAACCGCAACACACCATCCGACACAACCAAAGTCACCTCATGGACGCACTAACGGCGAGCTTAGAGCTGCTTTCCGGCGAGGCACCACTTAGTTGCGTGCGTTCCTATCCACCTCTGTATGTACCAGCTTGATGCTATTAAATTATAAATTGATTTGGGGCACTGCAGCAGGCTTTGGTTTCTTTAAGCAAGTAATTAACCTTCAAAATCCCCATTAGCTTCTACTTACAGCATTTGCACATATGGCGCACGTGTACCTGTTGATGCTATCTGCTTAAACCCCTTTATGTGTATCACTCACTCCATTTTAGCTGCCTGAGGGATCACAGACGACGGCCGAGATGGAGCATTAAGGGCAGTCCTTGGCACGCTCTAACGAACAAGGGAGCCCACAAAGGCTGGGCTCTAGGCTGGTGTCTCCCCATTTAGCAGTGGCATAAGACTGCTCCTGCAAAGCCACAGAAGCTTGGTAGCATGGAGCAAGGCGATGGGTTTGGTCAGAAGACATCACACAGCCCTTCACATAAAGCCCTGGGTGCCCGGGCTGATCTCGGTGCTGATTTGCTTTCAGAAGGGGCTGGACCAGAGACCTCTCGTCGTTTGCAAACCCTGATTTGCCCTTAAGAGTTAGGCTTCACTAGTACAAGCTCCAAGATTTATATGTAGCCCAAGTTCTGCTCTTAAATAATAATCCTGTGTCTGCACGGTGCCCAGCACTTACAGAAATTGCAGGGCTGTTACAAGTTCATCTTATAAACCAAATAAGGACAATAAAAGCGTTAAAATATCCCATCCTTGAAACCATTATCTGGTTTGACTAGTTCTGAAAACACAGAAGTTTGCACTAGGTTTAGCCTTAAGTAGAGATCATTTGAAACGCAAAATTTAGATTGCCTTGACACCAGATCAAGCTGGTGGGTGAAGAAGCACACAACTCCTCCTCAAATGACAACACGAAACAATCCCTTATAATTGTTAAGGAAACCATACTATACAGTCTATTATACAGGCTATCTTTAAATGCTCCACTTTCACCCTGAATGTAAATGATCACACATCAACTACATCGCGCTTTTGGAGGTCGGCTTAAATGACTTATTAGAACAAAACAGCTAAAAAAGTTTAATAACCTCCTGTAGTTTATTAGCAGTCTTTCCCCAGAAAATCATTCCCGGCACATCTCTGCTGGATCTAACCCCGGTGCCAAGCGATGTTTGGAGATGAGGCTATCTATAGCTTATCTGTGCACTCATCTCAAACTCAAGCAAAATTGGAAGTAAAAAAAAAAAAAAAAGAAAAAGAAAAAAAGAACGATAATTGTGGCAAAAACGTAAAGGTCAAGCAGAAGGTTATTTCTGAAAAATCTTCAACACCAAATAGCACCTTTTTACTTTCAATAGGGAGTGTGCTGTGGCATAAAACAAACTCACAAGCTCTTGTGCAACCGGCAGATAACCAAATTACAGCTTCTGGAACAGGCTTGCCGCAAAGCTACATCCCCATTACAAGGCAGTTTCACCCTAACAGCTCTCTTTTGTAAATCCGTAAGTGCGCGGGGAGCAGCGATAGCCTGACCCTGTGCTCCCCGGCTCCGGCCCTCTCCCGCGGAACAGGGATGGCAGAGCTGGGCATCGCAGAAAGGCACCCAGACACATCATCAGCAAAACACAGATAGCCGCCGAGCACAAGTAATTTCAGGTTTAGATGCAGCGTAGATACATTTAATATATTTTTATTTCCTTCGCCCAGCTTTCCTTTTCATTCTATTTCAATATTTCTGACAGGCACTCTAATGTGCTTAAGGTCTCAGTATTTTCAGCACACACAGAGCATTTAATAATCTCTCCTGATCCCTTCTGTCAAATAATAATCTCGTGAAAATTGGCATTAAGTTTTAAATCTTTTCCTAAATTCTTCTTTTTCTAAATAGCAGAGAGGCCCTAGGACTGCTTTACATTCCATTACAACAAGACATTAAATCACATTTCTTCTAAAGTCAGTCTTTTACAACTAACAGCATCCTTTCTCGAAGAAAAAAGGATAAAGGAAAGAGGGCAGGCAGATGACTGATGCATTTTCTTTTACCATGGGCTCCACATAATGCGATTTTTTGAATATATTGAAGCGTTCCTCTGAGAACGCCCTTTTGCTCCCATAAAAGATTGGTTCAGCACCTCAGACTGTTTCATAAATACAAGCTACAAACACAAGTTTGATGCTGCCCTCACAACTACCAGTTTCGGGATTATTATTTGGTGGAATTAATCCTACCCAGTAGCAGTAAAAGCAACCAGGTCCAAAGCCAGAAACGGTCAAATCTCTGCTTTTTTCTTTCTTTTTTTTTTTTTTTTTCCCCAACGTTGATTGTAGAAATATGCATTAACTGCCCTTCTGTTATTGCTAACGTTAGCTGTCAGCACGACTGATCTTGTATCACCGGGGTGAATAGGCATTTCCACGCTGTGCTGTAAAAACGTGCCTCGCAGTGCCCCAAAAGCCAACGTTCCTGGGGATGGAAGACCATTCTCACCATAAGCACCTGATACGTATCTTGATTTTAGGTATACATTATTGCAGAAATAAGTACACCTTGTTCCTAACGTACTCGTTGCAGAGCAGTACTGTCGTGTTCCTGATCTGAGCTGGCCCCAGCAAAGAGGGTTGTCCTCTACGTAAACGGTATGTCTTGCTTTTAATCTTCCAGCAGTCCTCAAATCTTACAGACTATGGGCGATTTTTTGGAGCCAACCTCCTGCCAGCAGTCAGTTATAAACCCAAAGAGGTCACGTGCAGTTGGCAACAGGTGAAGTGCCTCCAGAGAACGTCCATAACTCATTCCCTCCCTCCATCTTACAGGGCAACGCCGCACATCCGTGTCCTGTCCTGGCTGCTGATGGACCACACGCACGTGGCAAGCTGGGAGCCTCCAGCAGGAGAAATGACGCTCAGATTCATACCTCCAGAGAACAAGTGGAGTCAACGCAGCTTAACTTCGGGGTCAACAGACCTGGAGGAGCGCAGCAGGACGGCTTCACACCTTGAAGTGGGCAGGAGCTGCCGGGAAAACCTGGCCACTTGTATGAGGGCTTTAAGAGCTCTAGTAATCCCGTAAGTTTGATTTGTTGTAGGAGCAGAAAGGGCAGGCATCGCTGCGCGCCAGTGAAGGCATTTCCTTATTGAGAGACTCTGGTACTGACCCTGCTCATTTGTAGTTGCATAAAACCAGACGTCCATGTAGTCAACTGCTCCTCGAAACCTGCAGGAACGCAATTTCTACTCTCACGAGCCTTCACTGTTCTTGCACAGAGATTTCCTCTTTGCTATTGTTCAGTTAAACCTCGAATAATAATAGTTAATAAGATATAAGAAAGATACAAGTGCCTAAAATAGGAATGCAGGCAACTACGTCAAAATTGCCTGGCAACTGCCTAAACATGCTAAATCTTTCACAAATCTGATATTTTTATAAGTTTCTGAAGCTCTGCCTTCTGCACCTCAGGCCACCCTGCCTGTGCCAGAACGTGGCTCACACCAAAGCCCCGCTGGAGTCCAAGGAGGGGAGCACCTCAACTCCTTGAGCCTGGCTCCGGCACCTAAAGAGTTACCCCAAGACCATTGCCTTAAGCTCTATCACAAGACACTGACCTTCCTTCAGAGCTACTGGTGGGCTCCAGCCTTGGGCTGTAAGGTGTATTGATGCAGAACTATGCACAGCAGACTTCGGACAAGAAAACAGAGTCCTAAAGACCACCTTGAAGTTGAATGCCCAAATCTGAGGTGAAAGGATCACGGTCCTACTTGTTTTCTCTCTCCTTCTGGTCCCAAGGGTCTGGACTTTCGCTGTCTATAGTCCAAACCAACCTCCCACTTAATGGCCACGATGTTCCTGCATCAAGTGCGCTTTTCAAAGCATTCACACTCTGAATCCTTTCAGGTAGAAGAAAGCATTAAAGTTTTGCATTAAACCTTCCCAGGAGAGAGCACGTACCACCGAGCACGTATCACCACCATGGTTTTACACAAGGAAAACAAAAGCACTTATCCCAACTCAATTTTTTTAAAGGAATACGCCTGTTAATTCTGAATTAGGCTTCCTTGGTCTCCAGCTTTGTGTCAAGCTAGCCATCTCCATCATGAAACCTGCTTTTTAAAAACATTTTTCCTAGTGATTCATTCTTCTCTATAATGAGATGCAATGATTAAAATGTTCTTGTTATTACATTCCACTTTTCATTTAAACAGCTGGTTCTGTGCTGATCTGCACTGAAAACATTTCAAACATAAAACATTTATGAAGCCACTTGCAGTTATTGATAATAGAGTGCATGCTTTGATTGCGCCTTTCATTCCCCCCCGCCCCTTCTTTCTCTGTAGTTAACAGCTTTAACGATATTTCATTAAAATCTGGTTCCATGCTGCACGGAAAGATGCAGCTTCAGAGAGCCTGCAGGCAGTGTAATTATTAACACAGCAAAACCTGCTTCCCCGCACACCGGCCACGCTCTAAAGATGCGACAGTGGTTTGGCAGGGCCGTCCCGGACGCCTCCAGTGCTATCCACAAGAGCTGGCGTTGGAATCAGCTTTCGGAAGTTGCCATCATTTCTATTTTCACAGAGTCTTCTGGTTTTCATTAGTTTGCCCTTTAACTCTTCAAGTGGTGCCCCGCTGTGCACCACAGACAGATGCATGCATCTAATATTCTTCAATTTGTTAAGGAAGATGGGACCAGGGATGGTACCACCGCCTGCTGTGGAGGGGCAGAGGCTCCAGCAGGGGGGACTGGGAGCCCAGGGGACCTGTGCATCGCCACCACCCTGAATGTGCCAGTTGTGTACAATACCTCAACACAAATTCTACAAAGTCTGGACCAAGAGGCAGGTGGGAGCACAGTGTTATCTTCTTACTCTGGTAGCCAGCGGCAGGATGCGTGGGAATGGTTCAAAGCTGCACCAGGGGAGGTTTAGACTGGACATAAGGAAGCATTTCCTTACGGAGAGGGTGGTCAAACACTGGAACAGGCTTCCTAAAGAGGTGGTCGATGCCCCAAGTCTGTCGGTGTCTCAGAGGCGTTTGGACAATGCCCTTAATACCAAGCTTTAACTGTTGGTCAGCCCTGAAGTGGTGAGGCAGATGGACTAGATGATCCCTGCAGGTCCCTTTCAGATGAAACACTCTATTCTTGCTAAATAAATCCTTGGCCAGAAATGGATAAAATAGCAGCAGCAGAAGCAGCTCAACACCTATACGGGCACTTCATTAACAAAGAAACTTTTTAAAGCATCTTCAGTACCCAGCATTTTCACTCCCACGCTTATTTTGCCTGACTTTCAAACGTTTCAGCAGATATCACAGTGCACAGTTCTAGGAATTGAACTGCTGTAACCCGCTAGCCCTGCTACTAAACTCAGAAAGAGAACAACATTTTAAATGGTTTCCTACTATTATTTTTACTCTGTACTGATGGGCAGTATTTGTGGCAAGAAAGCCACAAGATTGCGGACGGAGGAAGAAGTCGTCTATTGTAACAGTTTGCACTGGGGAGAAAACCTCTCTGTGAATCAAAATTTATTAAGATTTCACCAATGTCAATAAGCTATTTGAAAGTAAATACGGGGCGCAAACACAAACACTAAAATAATGCCATCAGCGAAGAAATAGTCTGCAGTCAGTGAGATGAATTCATTTAGAAAACAAGCTTTTATTACAAAATCCATCTGCTTCTGGGTGTCCAAACATGCCCTGCATTTGTTTGAGGTCTGAAAAGTGGAAGGAAAACCTTTCTGAATGGAAGAGCATTTACAACGGCTGGAGGCCCTGCTATGCACTTATGTGAAATGATAGCATCTGCAGAACCAAAAAGCAACTCTTACTGACTTCAACAGGGACAGAAATTCAACCTTTTATTCCGAGAAACAGTGCACAGAAAGATGGGTTACAGCAATCCCGGCTCTGCCTCAGACTTCCAGAGGGAGCTTGGATAAATAATTTAATGCTTTTATGCTTCGATTTCCTTCCCATAAAATGGCATAATAATATATCACCTACCCATTCTTTATCTTACCTATTTATATCGCCAGATTTCTGGGGTAGGAAGAAAGGTCCAGATAAACCAAAAATGAACACACGTCAAATGGAACTGAGACAGAACTTCAATTCCTACCTCCAAAGCTGTTTCAGAAATGCCCAAGAGCAGCTCGTTTTATAAAGCATCTTTCTCTTCAACCTTCCCCTTCTCACGGTGCTGTGCTCCTGCAGAGGACCAGCGCGGTTACGGCCGAGCACCTCGTACCCTGCTAACCCCTGGTACGGCAGGATGGGCGATGGTTCTGACGGGAGCCAAGCGGGATGGTTAAGCAAACACATCCGTGACAAAGCAATGGGCTCGGATATCCCACAGAGATAATCAATACTGGAAGAGGCCAATGGACCTACCTGAATTGTTTAAATGATCTGGCACTTCCCAGGAATAGTAGGCGGGAGGGCATCCCCTGCTCAGCTGCAGAGGTTCAAGAGTCTGTCTTCCATCTCAGGTCTAGTCCTTCTGTTAAATTTGTAGAAATCATAGCACAAACGGCCTCAATCATAATTGAAGTCTCTAGACACGGCTGTCCTACAAATAAAACCCATCTCTCTATAGAGATAGCACTGTTGCTGATCAGAAGGTTTGAGAAGAGCTTTGTACCACCATTCAGTAAAACTGGGTGGCATTGGATCAGCTGGAGGCACTGAGCAGGCCTCTTCCTCGTGCCCAAATCAGGCTCGATGAAGTTTATTTTATTTCCAGGTCATTACTGGTGCCCCAGTCGCCATTGTTTTAGGAAAGCTGTAGGGAGACAAACACATCCCAGGGGTCTGCAGCTCAGCAGAGATTTTTGGACGACTCTCAGCAAAGTGACACACCAGTGCTCTTGTCCAGAGAAAGATCAGACAGTGCCAAAGCCAACTGCCAAATCCAGCTGGTGAAACACCGCCCCGGGTCTCACCAGCAATGGGTGGAAAGGAGGGCAACATCAAAATGCTCCCTCGAGGGACCTAAGGACGAGGGAAAGGGACCCCAGAGCAAAGGCGGTCCCTCTGTCCTACACCGCTCCTGCTTGAGGGGGATCCAGGCAGGGTGACTCTGCGTTACTGTTTGCATCAGGGGCCCATAAATATGGAGATTTCATGCAAATGGTGCAACGTCTTGATTTGCATAGTTGATTAAGATACGCTCATCTACTCTGCATTTTTCTTTTTTCAGATAAAAGGGGCTTTAATTTTCTGCTCCTTCTCAGCAAGTCAGTCAAAGCAAAGTATTTTCCTTGGCATAATGGTGCCTTTGCATCTCAGCAAACCTGGAGCAGAATTACAAGATACTTGTAGCCAGTGAAGCTTATTATTTATAAAAAGCAATGATTAGGTGACAAGAACTGAACTCTTCATACCAACCACCTCCATGAACCACTAAAAGGTAGGAGTGTGCAGCGTAGACACATCTCAGAAATGGAAAATCCCTCTTCTCATTTAGAGCATTTGGAATACTTTCACTGAAGGAGATTATTTCTGGCAAACATGGTCTTCACAGACCAAAACATTTGGAAAAAATAGTGACAATTTTTGTTTAGCAAGAAAAATGAAGCAAAGTAATTCAACAATGCTGAAACATCCAATAACGACATTTTCAAACCAAAACATTTCTTTTCTAAATAATTTTTAAACTACCTGCACCGATTTTGGTATAAGCTTTTCACAAGTTTTACATACCAGATGACAGTATGAAATACATTGTTTCATTAAAGCAAAAAAAAAAACCAAAGGGAAAGCAATCAAGAATTGTTTTCCCTATACTTCAAAATACAAGACCCTCCAGCATCATAATTTCCTGTGAACCCCAAACCTCTGGTCCTTGCCCTACTCTTGCTAGCCTCAACCTATATTTAAAGAGTTGATGAAAACACAAAATAGTTTTAAAGGAGGAGTAAGCATAGAGAAAAATGTTCTTAATAAGAAACGCTGTCACTATTCTTTCATAAGTAAACTTTAAGTCCCTGAAAAATGGGCAGAGACTGTTGCGAGGGGAGAAGAGCTGTTAAAAGCAATAAGAAAACAAAGATGTAATTTAAACACTATTTAAAATCCCTGGGAAATATCTGCAAGACCCTCCCAGCAGAGAAAAGGTGGCTCTCTGCAGGGGGATGCCTGTCGGAGCGGCCAAGGCTCAGCAGATGGGAAGAAGAGGTTTCCCTTGCCTTCGCGGCGCAGCTCCGAGAGCGAGGGGCTTTATCGTGGGAAACGGGACCAGACCTCGCTCAGGCCCACTCCTCTGGAGGATCAGGCAATAAGACGCAACTGCTTTTGTTATAACTCTCACTGAGGATGCAGTAGTCGATGCTGGGACTTTCAGAGCCCTCTGAAACAACATCTCGAAACCTCTCAGGAATGATGAGGGTCAGCGCTGCTTTCAAACCTACCAAAGCCAAAGGATTATTTTTTTTAATTTTCTTTTCCAGAAGGTATAAAAAGATGAGTATGTGTCTCAGAAGAGAAAGGTTTTTTGGTATAGTGAAAACCTCAGTAGTCAGAAGGACATCAACGCTTGAGCCTGTCACTGATTCGCCCTGTATTGGACATACCAGCAACTTCACCCTAAGCGTGAAGCCACGGAGATACCTACTCACAGTTGCAACGGGAAGGGTTCAGCGTATACATCTGATATGAGATACATTCCTCAGCTACTGGATTTCTTCCTCTGTACAGCAGAGGACATCAAGACTTAAGAAGGTCTCATAAAGGGGATGCAAAGGCATTTGAATTCAGTTTTAATTACAATATTTCATATAGCAATGTGACTCTCTAATGAGATTGACACTTTTCAAAGCAGGCAGAAGAGCTGGTCAGAAAAAAAAAAAACAAAAATCAAACAAACAAAAATAAACAAACCCACCAAACAAGACCCCCAAAAGAAAAGATTTTCACTGCGTTATTTCAGTTAATTAAGATGAATGATGAACAGCAAGCAATTTGTAGTGTTTTAAAATGAATCCAAGACAATTTGAAAATGAGCACTTTTACTTTCTGGGTTTGATTTGTTTTTCACTTTAACCCTTAGTCTACCAAGGCAGTAACAAATTCTCCCACTATTGGTAAGCCAACATCTGCCCTCCATCACTCACAGAAAAGAAGGGCTTGCACGACATCTTCAGAGGATTAAGATCCCAACGTGTCTTCACCGCTGTGCCCATTTCAGAAACAAAGGGATGACGACAGACAGGAATGAAACGCTTTGCTCGGTGTCGTTGCATGAGCCAGCTGGAAACTTCAACTTCAGAGAGCTTCTGGAGCTCGCACTATCGATCAGTAAGAATTAGACAAGGATTTCCCCAGGTCCCCTTACAGCTTCAGAGGCACGGAGCTGGGGCAGAAAGGTAACGAACAGGGTGGCACCACCGCAGCAAGATGCAGGGCAGAAACGCACTCAGTGATGGAGACTATTAGGGAAGACGGAAATTTTTTGACTGAGTAAATTATCTTTTACGAATCTGATCACGGTGGGGTTTACAGAAATACTGGAAGAACTGACCACACGCTTACCTGTTTTTTTTTTTTTTTTGCTGCTTAAACAGGAGGTGAGAATCAATCTAAGCTTCAAGAAAAATGTAGAGAGCATTTTCCTCTCCGTTGCAACTTTTGTCCAAAGTCTCTAGGAAGCAGTACAACATAAATTTTCATTTTTCTCTTATTTAATCCCTCCTTGTTGTAAACGGCCTTTACAAAAGTCTTAATCAGCCTCCCCGTGACACACAGGGAATCCGATATTCAGCAGGTAAGTGAGGATAGAGTCACTGAATCTGGCT
Organism: Cariama cristata; assembly: GCF_000690535.1. NCBI lineage: Eukaryota > Metazoa > Chordata > Aves > Cariamiformes > Cariamidae > Cariama > Cariama cristata. The sequence goes on from NW_009629514.1 coordinate 15,912, forward strand.
TAAGGTATTGCAAGCCTTTACAAAAGTCTTAATCAACCTCCCGTGACACACAGGGAATCTGATATTCAGCAGGTAAGTGAGGATGGAGTCACTGAATCTGGCTTAAGGTATTGCATTTTGTTCCACAAGAGAAACTAGGAATTCAATGGGAAAAAGAAAGAAAAAAGACAGAAAAAGGCCATGGCACTAAAGCTAGCCCGAGCCTGAAGAATCAAACAGCATGAGGTGATCTTTAATCTCAATTATCAATGCTAACAGCCTGTATTAACCAGCCTTGACTCCAGTTTAAACATATCTAAAAAGCCAAAGGTGGCCTGACCGCCCCCGCGGCACGTACAGACCCAGCCCCGATGTGGCAGCGACGGCCAGGGAGCGGGGAACGGGAGCGGGCAGTCCGCTTCCCGTGGGGAAAAGATTCCCCACAAATAAAATACATTTCTCCTTTATTTGAAATTAAACCTGGTATAAAAACAAAACCCCAGGAAACAACATACCACAGACACGTCCAGGGGATCTGAATTTATATTTTCGATGGCACAAGAGAGCACTAAGGACACCAGGGCAGACACGCTACCCAGTCCCGTGCTGGGGACACCACTGGCGTCCTAATGACCAGGCTAGGAGCAAGAGCTCATCCTGCTCCTACAGCGACCTTCTGCCAAGTGAAGCATCTTCCAAGAGTTGAGAGTGAAGTTACTCTTCTCTCTCCAGAAAAAAGACAACAAAAACTAAAAGCCCAGGAAAAAACAAACAAAAAACCAAACAAACAAAAAAACACCCCAACACAAACATGGATGGGAAGCCAAAACCAGCCAGAAAAACAGACATCACCATCTTTTCATTTACGTCGGCCCAACTTTTAGAAAGGAAGATACGTTTCATTAAAACTCAAAGCAACTGAAAACCTCCCCCCACCCCCCCCATGCTCCATATAAATTACTCGTAAAATTAAAGAACCATGCAAGAATGGCATAAAGTTACCCCAGGGTGTATTTTACTGAGCCATTATGGAAGAATACTCACAAATGAGGAGGATATTAATGACTCCACAGAACGCATTTTTCAGTACTGCTTCACCCTTTCATCAAATGACAAGAAAAATTCACCACCGAGGCACTACACCGGAGAGGCTTACGTTTCTGCCTGCTCCAGTTCTTTCATATATTTATAAATAGATGAATTATACATAAATACATAAATATCTCTGCACCTTGCAAAACGGACACTGCCCAAAACCAAAGTAGCTATTCATTATTCCAGCGATCTTTTTGTACACACAAAATTTGGCAGGGCGAGAATGCAGACTTAGACTGAGATTTTTTTTTTTTTTTTACTTTAAAATAATATATCTAACTTTGTTGTAAGCTGATGGATGGAGAGCAGGAGCTCCATGAACTACCCTCTGTTCATCACTATGACAGCCGATGCAGGATGGGCTGCAGCAGAGGAAGCTCCTGACGGAGCCCATGGTCCTCTTGCCAGATGGGACCAGCTGTTAAAAAGCATTAATTTTTGTTACATCAGTACGTGATGGAAAGGGAAATCCCTGCCGCAAAGGATATGGATTAAAGCAGCACAAATAGACCTGTACCCGGGCGTGAAGGAGGAGAGAGGAAAAGTCATCGACTCAATGAATAGCCCAGGTTGGAAGGGATCTGGAAAGATCATCTTTGGTCAACGTCATCTTTATACTCTGGGGATGGAGAAACCAACAGGCTTCAACAATCTGCCCAAAGCCACAGAGCTTTGGCTCCAGCCCTCTCAACGTCTTAAACACAAGCCTAGCTTTTTCTCCACCCAGATCCATGGTCATTTTGCACTGGAGAAAGGGCATGCACACCTCCCTGGTCCCAAAAAAATCATTCAAACCCACTTTGGCGGGAGGTTTTATAGAAAATCTGCAGTGCCTGCCCAAACTCCTTGCAGGGCTCTCACTTCAGCAAGTCCCTATCACCAGATCATTCAGCATCATTTGTAGCAATGACGTTATCATCGCTGTGACCGAAACTGGTACCCAAAATAGCTGAGCAGGGAGCAAAGGCGACACGAGAGCCCTCTGAAACACTCAGCATCCGACAGACGCGGGGTCCGGCCCTGCTTGGGGACCCTCGCCAGCCCTGAGAGGTGACAAACTGGCACCATCTCTGCATTGGTGTCTGAAACAGATGGGTCTGATACAAGTCTTCAGACAATTCAATTACTCCAGCACATGTTTATTCTGCAAACTTAATTTGCGCAGATCAACATATACGGAACTGATTATTGTTTGATAAAATTGTCACCTATGTGGGCTTTAAAGACATCCCTGCCTTCCCTTGCTTTTTCATGTGAAATTTCCTTGCATTAATTTTAACGGCCTTTTAATTTTCTATGCGGTTTTGACATTTGTATAAGAAATCTATGTTAAAAGAGATTGCAGTTGAAATTTTGTCCCTGTCTTCTAACGTTTCTTGTGCAGTAACTTCAAAGAATATGGTCTCCACTGAAAGACTTGTAGTATAAAACAGCCACCACCGAAACTAAAAACTTTAACAGCTTCTGGTGCAATTGCTTTACTGCTGTATTGATGGTAGTTTTTGCTGCTAGCTGTCTTAGCAAGAAAATTGAGGTGCAGCCAGTCAGTGATTAAAAAAAAATAAATGACAAAGGGGTTAGACGCACCGGCCTCTAATGGGAACGGAGAATAATTACAAAAGTATCTAGGCAGGCGTGGATCTCGGTGACCAAAGCCACCCAAAGTCTCCTACGCAAGTGAGATCACCCTCTAGCTGCTACAAAATGCCCCACTCGCTACATAAATCCCCCCCTCCCCTCAATCCCTCTATTTCTGATTCAGAATTTCCCTTTCCAGGACACGGAGGTGGGGAGCACGGCTCCTCCCGGCCGCTCCCTACCTCGGGGGCAACCACGATGGGGGGCAGAGATTTGCTCCTCACAGCACAGGAGGGGGTAGCCATATGGGGACACAGCTGGGCTTCTCTTAAGTAGGTATAATAATACTTCCCTACCTCAGAAGGATACAGAAATTAATTATTCCTTATAAAGCCCTTAAAGATGCTCGGGTAGAAGTTGAGATGTCAGTGCACGCTAAATTGATTTCACTGGAAGGGAGATGATAAGAGGTGACTTTACGAGGGTGGAGTGATGCCGTCAAGTTTCTTTGGGGCGCACCAACATGCTTTCCTATTCATCTCCTCTTTCACCAGCTAATATACACATCAGGGAGACACAGATTTATTAGGAAACTGGTTTTAATTCAGAAGGGCTGTGAAAAGAAGTGAGCTGGTCCCACAGCAGGGAGCTGCTTTGAAAGCTGGGATGGACAATTTCAATCCTCCTGGCGAGAATAGATGCTTTTCTTTATTCTCTACTACCACGCTGCTTTAACAGCATCTTGAGGAGCCAAAATAATAACTCACAAAGTCTCCACATGTGGCATGAAAAGATTAGACATGGCTTAAGCAGGCAGGGATTTAAATCCAGACTGATAATACTGTAGTGAAATTATATACCATAAAGGCAGAGAAAAAGGGGTTGTAGTTTCCTAAAAAAAAAAAAAAAAGGGGGGGGTTGTTAATCTGGGGACAAAAACCTTCGTATAAATCCAGCCCATACATTCTGGATGATTATTTCAAAAAGCTGGAACTTGTTCTGTTGATCTTTTAAACTGATTACTGAGCAAATGTATGCACTTTTAGAAACAGGCACTGACAGACATGAATTTCAGATGTCCTTTTTCATCAGCTTTTTCTTTCTTTAACAATGCCAGATTGCATAATACTTCTGATATTTTCAAATAATGTGGAAATTCAATTTATGTGCAGCCATGTAATTTATTGTACAATAGTTACAGCGTGTTTCTAAAAGACAGCCACGTAGAGGCTGACTGCCTCCCAGGACCAGAGAGAGTTGTTTCCAAATGATAAGATAATTTGGTCAACAGTAAAAAGCGCAAAGAAAAATGGAAGGCAATATTTTCTCCGTGCTCAAACTTGACACCTTAGAGAAATCTTGAAGTTATTAAAGAGGAAAGATATTCCAAACGTCTATGCCGCGTATTAAACAGAGATGGTAACTCCGTGCCGTGGCAGCTTCAGACGGTAACAGCAGGGGGTACCGGTGCCTGCTTTTCACTGGGGCTTTGCTAAAGGGAAGGCATTTTCCTGATTGAAATGTTATTTTACTTCTGTAAATATATATATACACGTTATATATATAAAATACAAACACTTACAGAAATGCGTATATGTGCATTCGTGCGCATGCGTCTAAGCAGAGATAAATTACTAAGAGATAAATGATGCTGACGGTTAGTTACTTAATACCTTACTTTCAAAAGGCTCAGATTCATAAAAGCTGACATTTAAGAATTATTTCCCCCAAAAAGGGCTGGGATACAACCTTGCTTACGTTTGCACCTGGCAGCTGCGTAACTGCAGAGAAGTGCTATAAGCGGCAGAGCAATCTCAGAGCAGGAATCGAAGACTTATCTAAAATGCAAGGTCAGCCAGAAAACGACACATCGCGGGTGATATTTCACTAGCATCACTGCTCTTGGGGGTTTGGGAAGCGATGACAGGGAGTAAAATTCCTGTTTCGCGATAAACAAAGCTATAGACGCAAAAATCACAGAACAACGTAAGTTGAAAGGTCCCTTTTCCCCTTTTTCTCAACATCCCTTGCCCCGTCAGGGGACATCACACATGTTCTCATCGGCCCTAACAGACACCTTTCCTGGGGCTCAGCTTCGCTGTAAAAGGACACAAACAATTCAAAAGCCGCCTAAAGCCACCTCCAGAGGCTCTCCTTAGCTTCCAAGCTCCTCTTCTCCTCCACATCCCGCAGAGAGCCATTCCCACCTCCGCTCCCAGCAACAAGTCACCTGCGGCAATGAATCCAGAAAACGCGTTTCAGGGGTTTCCAGCACAGCTGTTCTCTTCACATAACGAGGGCTTTTCAGACAAATACTGCCTGTCACTGAAATTTCTGTACCTGGCAACGTGCAACGATATAAAATAGTTCTTGTGCTTCTGTTAAGCGTTAGGTTTCGCCACCTTATTAACCGAGGCTGAGCGTATTCTGGCAGGGACTTACCGACGGAGCAGAAAAGCAGCTCAGCATCCCACCGTCACCCCCATGGCTCA